>NC_069505.1:132364660-132664660 GCF_027579735.1 Bombina bombina | reverse complement strand
ATGAGAGTATATCGTCGATCTGAAAAGGGAGGTAGGAGATGAATCTCTACGAACGATAACAGAGAACCTATAAAATAGATCTCCCGTGAGGAAAACCATTGCATTCAATAGGTGATACTCCCTTCACATCCCTCTGACATTCACTGCACTCTGAGAGGAAAACCGGGCTTCAGCCTGCTGCGAAGCGCATGTCAATGTAGAAATCTTAGCACAAACTTACTTCACCACCTCCATAGGAGGCAAAGTTTGTAAAACTGAATTGTGGGTGTGGTGAGGGGTGTATTTATAGGCATTTTGAGGTTTGGGAAACTTTGCCCCTCCTGGTAGGATTGTATATGCCATACGTCACTAGCTCATGGACTCTTGCCAATTACATGAAAGAAATAGTTTTTATTTTACTTAATTTGGGTTAATTTAGGGGTGTTAGGTTAGGGGGCTTAGTGATTAGATTAATTCTTAGAGTTGTGGGGGGTTGGCGGTTTAGAAGTTATTAGTGTAATAAGGTAGTTGGTGTTGTGGGGGGTTGGTGGTTTAGGGGTTAATATTGTAATTAGGTTATTTACATTGTGGGTGAATGGCGGATTAGGGGTTAATCACTTTATTAGGTAGCTTGTGATGTGGATGAATGGTGGATTATGGGTTAATAACTTTATTATGTACTTTGTGATGTAGGGGTTGGCGGATTAGCGGTTAATACATTTTATTTAGAGCGGGCTGGTGGGAGGGACTGATGCACTACAGGAAATGGCCTGTGTACACGGGTGTGCGCAGCAGCGGGGGCGTAGCCGTGCAGGAGTGGTTGTGACCGGGCAGGAGCGCTAGCAGGAGCTCAGGCGAGTGGGACCGCTGCACTACAGAAAATGGCCTGTGTACACGGGCTTTACCACTAGTAACATATATATTTATCAAATATAAAGTATGCAATTTTAGTTAAATAGAAAATTATTGAAAGGAATAGGCAAAAATGATGCGTGAAATCAGTCCTGCCATAGTAATGAATACATATATAAAGAAGTGCTGCATGTGTCAAATAAATCATTATGCACTTATCTGTGTTTTGCCTTTTTCTTTTTAATAACATTCAGCTAGATTACGAGTTTGGCGTTATGAGTGAAAAAGCAGCGTTATGACCCATAACGCTTCATTTTTCCTAACGCTGCTATTACAAGTCTTGTCGGTATAGGTGTACCGCACACCTTTTAGCCAGTCATGCAATGTCAGTACCGCACTTTAAATAAAAGTCCTTTTTCAATGGGACTCCCATAGCGCTGGTATTACGAGTTTGCCTGGGAGGCCAAAAAGTGAGCGGTACACTCTATAACCACAAGATCTGTACCGCCATCTAAAGTCAGTAGTTATGAGTTTTACGTTACAAAGCTGTACCATAAAACTCATAACTAAAGTGTTAAAAAGTACACTAACACCCATAAACTAAATATTAACCCCTAAACCGAGGCCCTCCCGCATCGCAAACACTATAATAAATTTATTAAACCCTAATTTGCCGCTCCGGGCATAGCCGCCACTATTAAAATGTATTAACCCCTATTCCGCTGCTCCCCGACATCACCGCCACTATAAGAAACCTATTAACCCCTAAACCGCCGCCCTCCCGCATCACAAACACTATTTAAATGTAATTAACCCCTAATCTGCCGTCCGCCCACACCGCTGCTATAATAAACCTATTAATCCCTAAACCGCAAGTCCCTTACAACAAAATATACTTAAACTATTAACCCCTAAACCGAAAGCCCCCACAACGAAATATATTAAAATAAACTATTAACCCCTAAACCTAACGCCCCCTAACTTTATATTAAAATTAAAATTTCCCTATCTTAAAGGGCCATAATACCCAAATGTTTAAACACTTGAAAGTGATGCAGCATAGCTGTAAAAAGCTGACTAGAAAATATCACCTGAACATCTCTATGTAAAAAAGAAAGATATTTTACCTCAAAAGTTCCTCAGTAGCCACATCCCATTGTAAAGGACTTCTAAGCAACAAATCAGTATGTCTGTCCCGGGACAGCTGAAGGAGCGAGTTTTCGTGCACACTCATCTTATTTCCCTATTCAGTGTAAGGAAGTTTACAATTAAATCTCATGAGAGTTAAGTGAAATCTCATGAGATCACAGTAAAAGAGTTCATTACCTCAGCACTGCTGATGCTGATTGGCTGCTGTTCATTTCATAATTTTTTATTTTTTTTTACCTGCAGCTGGGAGCAGCTGAGTATAACTTTTTACACAGAACTTACTCTGCTTAGTTGAGGAGATTGTGAGGTAAAATATCTTCCAATTTTACATAGAGATGCTCAGGTGAGATTTTCCTGTCAGCTTTTTACAGTTATACTGCATCAGTTTCAAGTGATTTGGCATGAGTATTATGTCCCTTTAAATTAAATTGAACTTATCCAATAAACAACACAGACATAACAGAATAGTTAAGTCAATACAGGAATCCCTATCACCACACTCCCTGTTGGATTCCTGGCATTCATTATATGGGGCTACAAACGACACCACGTTTTACTCCATGGCTCATAAAACCTACACGCGATTGGACTACATATATGTTAGCCAGGCGCTTCTCCCGTTGCTGCAGAACTCAAATATACACACATGTGTGTGGTCAGACCACTCTATTTTACTATTAGAGTTGAGTGGGATGCAAGATACCAAAAGGAAAAGATCATGGACCTTTGATCCAAATCTTATGAAAAACCCACAAAGACATGATAAGATTCTGCAGTCGCTGGTGGAGTACTGGGAGATAAATATAGACACCACAACTAACCCTATAAATACATGGGCAGCACATAAGGCGGTGGTTAGGGGACAATTAATACAGGAAAGTGCCAGATTAAAGCGCCAAAATAGACAATTACTGGAACAGCTACACAAAGAGATAGAAACGCTTGAGGGACGACATAAGGTAACGGGGAAAGAGACGATACTACAGACCCTCCAAACCAAGAAAATCATGTTGGCGAAAATCTTAAACTCTCAGGCAGCAAGGGCAATCCAAAAACATAATTTATGTAAGAACTTACCTGATAAATTCATTTCTTTCATATTAACAAGAGTCCATGAGCTAGTGACGTATGGGATATACATTCCTACCAGGAGGGGCAAAGTTTCCCAAACCTTAAAATGCCTATAAATACACCCCTCACCACACCCACAAATCAGTTTAACGAATAGCCAAGAAGTGGGGTGATAAGAAAAAAAGTGCGAAGCATATAAAATAAGGAATTGGAATAATTGTGCTTTATACAAAAAAATCATAACCACCACAAAAAAGGGTGGGCCTCATGGACTCTTGTTAATATGAAAGAAATGAATTTATCAGGTAAGTTCTTACATAAATTATGTTTTCTTTCATGTAATTAACAAGAGTCCATGAGCTAGTGACGTATGGGATAATGACTACCCAAGATGTGGATCTTTCCACACAAGAGTCACTAGAGAGGGAGGGATAAAATAAAGACAGCCAATTCCTGCTGAAAATAATCCACACCCAAAATAAAGTTTAACAAAAAACATAAGCAGAAGATTCAAACTGAAACCGCTGCCTGAAGAACTTTTCTACCAAAAACTGCTTCAGAAGAAGAAAATACATCAAAATGGTAGAATTTAGTAAAAGTATGCAAAGAGGACCAAGTTGCTGCTTTGCAGATCTGGTCAACCGAAGCTTCATTCCTAAACGCCCAGGAAGTAGAAACTGACCTAGTAGAATGAGCTGTAATTCTTTGAGGCGGAATTTTACCCGACTCAACATAGGCAAGATGAATTAAAGATTTCAACCAAGATGCCAAAGAAAAGGCAGAAGCTTTCTGGCCTTTCCTAGAACCGGAAAAGATAACAAATAGACTAGAAGTCTTACGGAAAGATTTCGTAGCTTCAACATAATTTTTCAAAGCTCTAACAACATCCAAAGAATGCAATGATTTCTCCTTAGAATTCTTAGGATTAGGACATAATGAAGGAACCACAATTTCTCTACTAATGTTGTTGGAATTCACAACTTTAGGTAAAAATTCAAAAGAAGTTCGCAACACCGCCTTATCCTGATGAAAAATCAGAAAAGGAGACTCACACGAAAGAGCAGATAATTCAGAAACTCTTCTAGCAGAAGAGATGGCCAAAAGGAACAAAACTTTCCAAGAAAGTAATTTAATGTCCAATGAATGCATAGGTTCAAACGGAGGAGCTTGAAGAGCTCCCAAAACCAAATTCAAACTCCATGGAGGAGAAATTGACTTAATGACAGGTTTTATACGAACCAAAGCTTGTACAAAACAATGAATATCAGGAAGAATAGCAATCTTTCTGTGAAAAAGAACGGAAAGAGCGGAGATTTGTCCTTTCAAAGAACTCGCGGACAAACCCTTATCTAAACCATCCTGAAGAAACTGTAAAATTCTCGGTATTCTAAAAGAATGCCAAGAAAAATGATGAGAAAGACACCAAGAAATATAAGTCTTCCAGACTCTATAATATATCTCTCGAGATACAGATTTACGAGCCTGTAACATAGTATTAATCACGGAGTCAGAGAAACCTCTATGACCAAGAATCAAACGTTCAATCTCCATACCTTTAAATTTAAGGATTTCAGATCCGGATGGAAAAAAGGACCTTGAGACAGAAGGTCTGGTCTTAACGGAAGAGTCCATGGTTGGCAAGATGCCATCCGGACAAGATCCGCATACCAAAACCTGTGAGGCCATGCCGGAGCTATTAGCAGAACAAACGAGCATTCCCTCAGAATCTTGGAGATTACTCTTGGAAGAAGAACTAGAGGCGGAAAGATATAGGCAGGATGATACTTCCAAGGAAGTGATAATGCATCCACTGCCTCCGCCTGAGGATCCCGGGATCTGGACAGATACCTGGGAAGTTTCTTGTTTAGATGAGAGGCCATCAGATCTATCTCTGGGAGCCCCCACATTTGAACAATCTGAAGAAATACCTCTGGGTGAAGGGACCATTCGCCCGGATGCAACGTTTGGCGACTGAGATAATCCGCTTCCCAATTGTCTACACCTGGGATATGAACCGCAGAGATTAGACAGGAGCTGGATTCCGCCCAAACCAAAATTCGAGATACTTCTTTCATAGCCAGAGGACTGTGAGTCCCTCCTTGATGATTGATGTATGCCACAGTTGTGACATTGTCTGTCTGAAAACAAATGAACGATTCTCTCTTCAGAAGAGGCCAAAACTGAAGAGCTCTGAAAACTGCACGGAGTTCCAAGATATTGATCGGTAATCTCACCTCCTGAGATTCCCAAACTCCTTGTGCCGTCAGAGATCCCCACACAGCTCCCCAACCTGTGAGACTTGCATCTGTTGAAATTACAGTCCAGGTCGGAAGAACAAAAGAAGCCCCCTGAATTAAACGATGGTGATCTGTCCACCACGTTAGAGAGTGCCGAACAATCGGTTTTAAAGATATTAATTGATATATCTTCGTGTAATCCCTGCACCATTGGTTCAGCATACAGAGCTGAAGAGGTCGCATGTGAAAACGAGCAAAGGGGATCGCGTCCGATGCAGCAGTCATAAGACCTAGAATTTCCATGCATAAGGCTACCGAAGGGAATGATTGAGACTGAAGGTTTCGACAGGCTGTAATCAATTTTAGACGTCTCTTGTCTGTTAAAGACAAAGTCATGGACACTGAATCTATCTGGAAACCCAGAAAGGTTACCCTTGTTTGAGGAATCAAAGAACTTTTTGGTAAATTGATCCTCCAACCATGATCTTGAAGAAACAACACAAGTCGATTCGTATGAGACTCTGCTAAATGTAAAGACGGAGCAAGTACCAAGATATCGTCCAAATAAGGAAATACCACAATACCCTGTTCTCTGATTACAGACAGAAGGGCACCGAGAATCTTTGTGAAAATTCTTGGAGCTGTAGCAAGGCCAAACGGTAGAGCCACAAATTGGTAATGCTTGTCTAGAAAAGAGAATCTCAGGAACTGATAATGATCTGGATGAATCGGAATATGCAGATATGCATCCTGTAAATCTATTGTGGACATATAATTCCCTTGCTGAACAAAAGGCAATATAGTCCTTACAGTTACCATCTTGAACGTTGGTATCCTTACATAACGATTCAATAATTTTAGATCCAGAACTGGTCTGAAGGAATTCTCCTTCTTTGGTACAATGAAGAGATTTGAATAAAACCCCATCCCCTGTTCCGGAACTGGAACTGGCATAATTACTCCAGCCAACTCTAGATCTGAAACACAATTCAGAAATGCTTGAGCTTTCACTGGATTTACTGGGACATGGGAAAGAAAAAATCTCTTTGCAGGAGGTCTCATCTTGAAACCAATTCTGTACCCTTCTGAAACAATGTTCTGAATCCAAAGATTGAGAACAGAATTGATCCAAATTTCTTTGAAAAAACGTAACCTGCCCCCTACCAGCTGAACTGGAATGAGGGCCGTACCTTCATGTGAACTTAGAAGCAGGCTTTGCCTTTCTAGCAGGCTTGGATTTATTCCAGACTGGAGATGGTTTCCAAACTGAAACTGCTCCTGAGGACGAAGGATCAGGCTTTTGTTCTTTGTTGAAACGAAAGGAACGAAAACGATTGTTAGCCCTGTTTTTACCTTTAGACTTTTTATCCTGTGGTAAAAAAGTTCCTTTCCCACCAGTAACAGTTGAAATAATAGAATCCAACTGAGAACCAAATAATTTGTTTCCCTGGAAAGAAATGGAAAGTAGAGTTGATTTAGAAGCCATATCAGCATTCCAAGTCTTAAGCCATAAAGCTCTTCTGGCTAAGATAGCCAGAGACATAAATCTAACATCAACTCTAATAATATCAAAAATGGCATCACAGATGAAATTATTAGCATGCTGGAGAAGAATAATAATATCATGAGAATCACGATTTGTTACTTGTTGCGCTAGAGTTTCCAACCAAAAAGTTGAAGCTGCAGCAACATCAGCCAATGATATAGCAGGTCTAAGAAGATTACCTGAACATAGATAAGCTTTTCTTAGAAAAGATTCAATTTTTCTATCTAAAGGATCCTTAAACGAGGTACCATCTGATGTAGGAATGGTAGTACGTTTAGCAAGGGTAGAAATAGCCCCATCAACTTTAGGGATTTTGTCCCAAAATTCTAACCTGTCAGGCGGAACAGGATATAATTGCTTAAAACGTTTAGAAGGAGTAAATGAATTACCCAATTTATCCCATTCCTTAGCAATTACTGCAGAAATAGCATTAGGAACAGGAAAGACTTCTGGAATAACCGCAGGAGCTTTAAAAACCTTATCCAAACGTATAGAATTAGTATCAAGAGGACTAGAATCCTCTATTTCTAAAGCAATTAGTACTTCTTTAAGTAAAGAGCGAATAAATTCCATCTTAAATAAATATGAAGATTTATCAGCATCAATCTCTGAGACAGAATCCTCTGAACCAGAAGAGTCCAAAGAATCAGAATGATGGTGTTCATTTAAAAATTCATCTGTAGAGAGAGAAGATTTAAAAGACTTTTTACGTTTACTAGAAGGAGAAATAACAGACAAAGCCTTCTTTATGGATTCAGAAACAAAATCTCTTATGTTATCAGGAACATTCTGCACCTTAGATGTTGAGGGAACTGCAACAGGCAATGGTACATCACTAAAGGAAATATTATCTGCATTAACAAGTTTGTCATGACATTTAATACAAACAACAGCTGGAGGAATAGCTACCAAAAGTTTACAGCAGATACACTTAGCTTTGGTAGATCCAGCAGGCAGAGGTTTTCCTGTAGTATCTTCTGGCTCAGATGCAACGTGAGACATCTTGCAATATGTAAGAGAAAAAACAACATATAAAGCAAAATAGATCAAATTCCTTATAAGACAGTTTCAGGAATGGGAAAAAAATGCCAAACATCAAGCTTCTAGCAACCAGAAGCAAATGAAAAATGAGACTGAAATAATGTGGAGACAAAAGCGACGCCCATATTTTTTGGCGCCAAATAAGACGCCCACATTATTTGGCGCCTAAATGCTGTTGGCGCCAAAAATGACGCCACATCCGGAACGCCGACATTTTTGGTGCAAAATAACGTCAAAAAAATGACGCAACTTCCGGCGACACGTATGACGCCGGAAACGGAAAAGAATTTTTGCGCCAAAAAAGTCCGCGCCAAGAATGACGCAATAAAATGAAGCATTTTCAGCCCCCGCGAGCCTAACAGCCCACAGGGAAAAAAGTCAAATTTTTGAGGTAAGAAAAAATATGATAATTAAAGCATAATCCCAAATATGAAACTGACTGTCTGGAAATAAGGAAAGTTGAACATTCTGAGTCAAGGCAAATAAATGTTTGAATACATATATTTAGAACTTTATAAATAAAGTGCCCAACCATAGCTTAGAGTGTCACAGAAAATAAGACTTACTTACCCCAGGACACTCATCTACATGTTTGTAGAAAGCCAAACCAGTACTGAAACGAGAATCAGTAGAGGAAATGGTAAATATAAGAGTATATCGTCGATCTGAAAAGGGAGGTAAGAGATGAATCTCTACGACCGATAACAGAGAACCTTATGAAATAGACCCCGTAGAAGGAGATCACTGCATTCAATAGGCAATACTCTCCTCACATCCCTCTGACATTCACTGCACGCTGAGAGGAAAACCGGGCTCCAACTTGCTGCGGAGCGCATATCAACGTAGAATCTAGCACAAACTTACTTCACCACCTCCCTTGGAGGCAAAGTTTGTAAAACTGATTTGTGGGTGTGGTGAGGGGTGTATTTATAGGCATTTTAAGGTTTGGGAAACTTTGCCCCTCCTGGTAGGAATGTATATCCCATACGTCACTAGCTCATGGACTCTTGTTAATTACATGAAAGAAAATTAAAGGCACACTATTTCATTTATGCCAATAAACCAGATAAATTTATGGCACACAAGATTAGGGAGAGGGGCAAGGCCTCATTCATCCCTAAGATAGAAACAGAACAAGGGACAATGACCTCGGACCCACAAGAGATTGTAGACACATTCGCCACTTTTTATAGCAAACTTTATGATGGAGAAAAAGTCCTTCACAACACAGAAACAGATAAAAATACCGAAGAATTCCTCTCCACTTGCCCATTAAAAGCTCTCACCGTAGAACAAAGAGATAGTCTAAATGCCCCAATCACCACCCTGGAAGTAGTGAAAGCAGTTAAAGACCTTAAACCAGGTAAAGCAGCAGGCCCCGACGGCTTCACAGGAGAATATTATAAATTGTTTCGCGGCACATTAATACCACATCTGACTAAGTTCTGTAATTGTATCTTGGAAGGGAATTCTCTCCCGAGTGAGTTACAATTAGCAAAAATAGTGGTGATCCCCAAACCCGATAGAGACCATAAAAGATGTAAAAACTATCGCCCTCATTAATAAATCAGGATTTGAAACTATTTACAAAGGTATTAGCAAATCGGCTCAAGGAAATTCTCCCTAGCCTAGTTCACCCAGATCAAGTGGGATTCATTAAAGACAGGGAAGCCCCAGACAACATTCGCAGAATTACTAACATTATCTATCATTTAGAAAGACAGGGGACGCCTTCTCTGCTGCTATCGCTGGATGCGGAGAAGGCGTTCGACAGAATTGACTGGAGTTACATGACCAAGGTGTTGGGTAGAATGGGATTTGAGGGCACCTTCATGACAGCTATTCGTGCAATATATTCGAAACCCCAGGCCCAGGTGACTGCGGGAGGATATAGATCTGCCATCTTCCCCATACTTAATGGCACAAGACAAGGGTGTCCCTTGTCGCCCTTACTATTTGCGCTCTGCATTGAACCTCTAGCAACCAGAATAAGAACGCACCCAGACATAGAGGGAGTTAAAACGACAAATTCAGAATACAAATTGACCCTGTTCGCAGATGATATTCTATTGTCTATCACAAAGCCTCTTATCTCCTTACCCAATCTATATGCTGTGTTAGCGTCCTTTTCAGCCATCTCAGGCTATAAAATCAACTCGGATAAATGCGAGGTTCTCCCTATAGCTATCCCTCACCAGACTAAGAAGCTCCTAGAGTTAAACTTCGATTTTCGGTGGGTCAAACACACACTTAAATACTTAGGGATCAATCTCTCACAACAAACACAGCACCTATATAAATACAACTACACACCCCTGTTTCAAAGAATTAGACAAGATATCGCAAAATGGCGTAAATATAATTTCTCGTGGATGGGCAGATTAGCTGCAGTCAAAATGACCATTCTACCCCGACTACTCTACCTATTCAGAGCACTACCGATAAAGATTGTCACTGCAGATATCGAAAGGATACAGACAGATTTCTCAGCTTTCATTAGAGGCTCTAAAATGACAAGAATCTCTAAACATTTAGTACATAGACATAGATCACTGGGAGGGATTGGGGGACCGAACTTAATGGACTATTATAGAGCAGCCAGAACAGCACAGGATGCGATGATACTGAAGAGAAAGGGAGAAGCGGTCTGGATTACCTTAGAGGCGGAATTAGAGGGGAGGACCTATACAGACTCCATTTTGTGGGCCACACAACAGAACAAAGATGTTGACAGCTGCCCGAAAACACACACAAGAGCTCTCACTGTTCAGTTATGGTCAAAAGTTAGAAAAAGAGTAGACATCTTCCCTAAAAACTCCTTACTAATGCCAATCAGATATCTTTTACAGGGGGACACACATAAACACATACAGAAGTGGGAAAATAAGGGCCTTTATAGAGTAGCAGACATAGTAGAGAAGGGAGCAATGGTGCCTTTCTCCCACCTTCAAGAGAAGATTGCACCACTAAAGCTACACTGGTTCATATACTTACAGTTACAATCTTCCCTTCGAGAATTCCTTAAAAATGCACCTAGGAAGAGGACTACGACATTAGAAATCTCCAGCATCAGTTCACATAGACTCAAACACTCAATCTCCAAACTATATATAACCCTCCAATCCCCCCCAATGGAACCAAAAACACAAATAATGCTAGCATGGGAGAAGGAACTAGGAATAGTGAAAGATAAACAGGAGTGGGAATTACTACTCCAATCGGTAGATAAAGGCTTATTAAGCGTTGATCTAAAAGAGAACACACTGAAAACAGCCTTTAGGTGGTACCTGACCCCAGTCAGATATGCACATATTAAACCACAGGGGAGCAACCTATGTTATAGAGGATGCGGACGGAGGGGCACATACAAACACATGTGGTGGGATTGTATAGCTGTACAGGAAATATGGAGGAAGTTATCTTTATTTATAGGCCAGCTGATAGACGAAGAGGTTACTCTCACCATACAACAGGCACTACTACATGAACCCATAGAAATCTATCACAGACACCTGAACACTTTCATTAGAATCTTGTGCACGGTCACAAGGATATGTATCGCGAGATACTGGAAAATAGGTACACCCACATGGACGGAGATATACAATAAAATTCAGTTCACCTACACCATGTATGAGGAATCAGCAGGAATCCTAAATAACAGAGAGACACTACAAAAGGTATGGTTCTACTGGATAGGTAGACAAGCACAAGCATCCGAGATCTGAAGCCCACATATACAGATGCGGAGTTGGCAGGGGTGCGCCGCGGGAAGAGGTGTCTCTATTTCTCAGGTACGATACTACTCTCAGAGAGGGACACTGTTTCATATGAACATAGGAGGAAAATTTGGTTTAATTATAGTTATTGTTTTGTTTATCAACCTTAATATGATTGAAGTGATTACTACTCATCCCACCACTATGCAGCCCGCTTATCTAGAGGTACAAGTGGGATTAAAGGGGGAAAATAAAGAGATATGCTAGGGAATGTTCAACCCACTTAACAGTAGCTGCCCTGACAGAGGGGTGGGTTTGAATGCGGGTGGATGGATTATTGATATGTATTAAATATATATTTTCCAATTGCGATGAGAATGTAATGATCAAAGTACCCTTTTTTTTTCTGTTTTACGTATGTATAATGCAAAAATTTTCAATAAAAAAGCACTTTATAATAAATTAAATTAAAACTTACCTGTCAAATTAAATAAATTAATTTAATTTTAAACTAACAATTCAACTAAGATAATTATTAAACTACAATTAAACTAAACTACACATTAAAAAAATCCTCACTACTCTAAAAATTACAAAAAGTATCTAATTACAAAAAAATAAAATAACTAAATTACAAAACAAAACAAAACACTAAATTACGAAAAATAAGAAACAAATTATCAAAAATAAAAAATAATTACACTTAATAATAATAGCCCTATCAAAATAACCCCCCCCCCCCAAAAAAAACCCTAGCCTACAATAAACTACCAATGGCCCTTAAAAGGGCCTTTTGTGGGGCATTGCCCCAAAGATAACAGCTCTTTTACCTGTAAAAAAATACAAACACCCCCCCAACAGTAAAACCAACCTTCCCAAATAAAATAACTATCTAAAAAACCTAAGCTCCCCATTGCTCTGAAAATTAGCTCTTTTACATGCCAGACCCTAAACTAAAAATAAAACCCACCCAAAAAACCCTTAAAAAAACCTAACACTAACCCCCGATGATCCACTTACAGTTCTTGAAGTCCCGCTTGAAGGATCCATCCAGCCGGCGAAGTCATCATCCATGCTGCAAGAAGTCTTCATCCAGACGGCTTCTTCGATCTCATCCAGCCAGCAAAGTCCTCATCCAGGAAGCAAGAAGTCTTCATCCAGACGGCATCTTCTATCTTCATCTATCCGGCGTGGAGCGGGTCCATCCTGAAGACATCCGGCGCAGAGCATCCTCTTCATACAGTCTCCGTCATAAACTGGAGCTTCAATGCAAGTGACATCATCCAAGATGGCGTCCCTTGAATTCCTATTGGCTGAAAGATTTCAATAAGCCAATAGGATTAGAGCTGCTAAAATCCTATTGGCTGTTCCAATCAACCAATAGGATTAGAGCTGCTAAAATCCTATTGACTGTTCCAATAAGCCAATAGGATTGAGCTCTCATCCTATTGGCTGATTGGAACAGTCAATAGGATTTTAGCAGCTCTAATCCTATTGGCTGATTGAAATCTTTCAGCCAATAGGAATGCAAGGGACGCCATCTTGGACGACGTCACTTGCATCGAAGTTCCAGTGTACGGCGGAGACCGTATGAAGAGGATGCTCCGCGCCGGATGTCTTCAGGATGGACCCGCTCCGCATGGATGAAGATAGAAGATTCCGTCTGGATGAAGACCACTTGCCGCCTGGATGAGGACTTCGCCGGCTGGATGAAGATGGAAGAGGCCGCCCGGATGAACACTTCTTGCCGCCAGGTAAAAGAGCTGTTTTCTTTGGGGCAATGTCCCATAAAAAGCTTTTTTAAGGGCCATTGGTAGTTTATGGTAAGCTAGGGTTTTTGTTTTATTTTGGGGGGCTTTTTTTTATTTTGATAGGGCTATTAGAATAGGTGTAATTCTTTTTTATTTTTGATGATTTGTTTCTTATTTTTTGTAATTTAGTGTGCTTTTTTATGTAATTTAGTTAATTTTTATTTTTAGTAATTTTAGTGTTTATTTTGTTGTAATGTTTTAGTGTAAGGCAGGTTAGGTTTTATTTCACAGGTAAGTTTGTATTAGTTTTTATTAGTTAATAACTATTTACTAACTAGTTTACCTAGTTAAAATAAATACAAACTTTCCTGTGAAATAAAAATAAAACCTAAGATAGCTACAAATAACTATTAGTTATATTGTAGCTAGTTTAGGTTTTATTTTACAGGTAAGTTTGTATTTAGTTTTAAATAGTTATTATTTAGTTAATAATTGTAACTTTAGTTTAGCTGTATTTTAATTATGTTAAAGTTAGGGGGTGTTAGGCTTATGGTTACGTTAGGGTTAGGGGTTAATGGATTTATTTAGTTGTAGTGATGTGGGAGGCCAGATGTTTAGGGGTTAATAACTTAAGTATAGCGGGAGCGGCAGATTAGGAGTTAATAGTTTTATGTAGGTGGCGGCGATGTTGGGGATGGCAGATTAGGGGTTAATAACTGTATTTAGGTGGCGGCGATATTGGGGACGGCAGATTAGGGGTTAATAGCTGTATTTAGGTGTCAGAAATGTCGGGAAAAGCAGATTAGGGGAGTTTAGACACTGGGTTTATGTTAGGGTGTTAGGTTTAAACTTAACTTTTTATTTCCCCATAGACATTAATGGGGCTGCGTTACGGACCTTTTCATTCCGCGATCGCAGGTGTTAAAGGAACACTCAACCCCAATTTTTTCTTTCGTGATGAATGAACAATGAACAAGTGTTTTCCAGAGTTCTGAACCAAACTTAGATGCCTTCTTTTTCAAATAAAGATAGCAAGAAAAATTAGAAAGTTGCTTAAAATTGCATACTCTATCTGATTTACAAAAAAAAAAAAAAAAAAAAAAAATTGGTGTTCAGTGTCCCTTTAAGCTTTTTTTTTTTTGCCGGCTCTCCCCATTGATGTCTATGGGGAAATCGTGCACAAACACATCAAAGCAGCGCTTGATTTCGGTGCAGTATGGAGCTCAACGCAACCATATTGCCCGCACAAGCCTGCTTTTTTAAAACTCGTAATACCAGAGCTATAGGGAGGTGAAATAATGCCGCTTTTGTGGTGGTCATTAAAATCCCTATAGCGCTCAAAACTCATAATCTAGCTGACTGTTACTTGTTAAAGACTGAAGGGTTTTACCATAGTGCAGCTGCTCACTATACAACAAGTGATTTGCAATGAAAACACAAGTTATGTGAGCTGCTGGTGCAATGTTAAATGCGGAGAGCGTATTGCTCTCCGCATTTAGCGAGGTCTTGCGGACCTGATCAACACTGTCGGATCAGGTCCGCAACACCTTGGATAAATAGGGGCCACAGTCATTATAATGGAGAGCTGAATGGAGGTTGCACGTATGCGCATGCCTAACAGTACGTGCGCTCGCTCTTGAAGTAATAAGCATATTATAATTATTAATTTTCATATCATTTTTCATGGAGGTGGCATGGGCTGCACAAAATTAGGTTGTGGGCCGCATGCCAGTTTGACACCCCTGCTCTATCTGAAACATGAAAGAAAAAATTTGGGTTTCATGTCCCTTTAAATAGTTCATATATTTATTCATAAAATAGGAGTAAAAAGCTTCATATAAACAGTGCGTTATAAGAAGCTTTTTGTTTCGGTTATGAATAAATCTGTGAACCATTTGATGACACAGCAAGTGTGTTCTCTTCTCCATAGCTGGATTGCTTTATACCAAAATACTCTGATAGTGGAATATTATGATACTGGTTCAGGTTGACAGGCACAGAATATTTTATAATCCGTGAGTGCGTATATCGTTTTGACTTTACTTCTGATTCACTATACCACTGGAGTTTGTATTTGAGCTTCCTGTTTATGTCATGTCCCTTGAACTTTGATTGTGCCTCTTTTGTTTGTTTGGCTGAGATCTGATAAATTTAAAGAAACAATGTACCCTTTTTGATGTGTTCAACAAATATCTATTTTACCTGATGGAGTGTATTAAATTGTTTACAAAAAGCTTGTTTATCTTTATTCTGTTATTTGAAATAGTTTTATTAGTCTGCTGTGTGTAAACTAAAAAGTGCTGAAGAAATCGCACTGCCAGTGGGGAGGAGAGGTACTAAAAACATAATTTATGTAAGAACTTACCTGATAAATTCATTTCTTTCATATTAGCAAGAGTCCATGAGCTAGTGACGTATGGGATATACATTCCTACCAGGAGGGGCAAAGTTTCCCAAACCTCAAAATGCCTATAAATACACCCCTCACCACACCCACAAATCAGTTTAACGAATAGCCAAGAAGTGGGGTGATAAGAAAAAAGTGCGAAAGCATAAAAAATAAGGAATTGGAATAATTGTGCTTTATACAAAAAAATCATAACCACCACAAAAAAAGGGTGGGCCTCATGGACTCTTGCTAATATGAAAGAAATGAATTTATCAGGTAAGTTCTTACATAAATTATGTTTTCTTTCATGTAATTAGCAAGAGTCCATGAGCTAGTGACGTATGGGATAATGACTACCCAAGATGTGGATCTTTCCACGCAAGAGTCACTAGAGAGGGAGGGATAAAATAAAGACAGCCAATTCCTGCTGAAAATAATCCACACCCAAAATAAAGTTTAATGAAAACATAAGCAGAAGATTCAAACTGAAACCGCTGCCTGAAGTACTTTTCTACCAAAAACTGCTTCAGAAGAAGAAAACACATCAAAATGGTAGAATTTAGTAAAAGTAAAGAGGACCAAGTTGCTGCTTTGCAAATCTGATCAACCGAAGCTTCATTCCTAAACGCCCAGGAAGTAGAAACTGACCTAGTAGAATGAGCTGTAATCCTTCGAGGCGGAGTTGTACCCGACTCGACATAGGCATGATGAAATAAAGATTTCAACCAAGATGCCAAAGAAATGGCAGAAGCTTTCTGGCCTTTTCTAGAACCGAAAAAGATGACAAATAGACTAGAAGTCTTTCGGAAAGACTTAGTAGCTTCAACATAATATTACAAAGCTCTAACAGCATCCAAAGAATGCAATGATTTCTCCTTAGAATTCATAGGATTAGGACATAATGAAGGAACCACAATTTCTCTACTAATGTTGTTAGAATTCACAACCTTAGGTAAAAAATTCAAAAGAAGTTTGCAGCACCGCCTTATCCTGATGAAAAATCAGAAAAGGAGACTCACAAGAAAGAGCAGATAATTCAGAGACTCTTCTGGCAGAAGAGATGGCCAAAAGAAACAAAACTTTCCAAGAAAGTAATTTAATGACCAAAGAATGCATGGGTTCAAAAGGAGGAGCTTGAAGAGCCCCCAGAACCAAATTCAAACTCCAAGGAGGAGAAATTGACTTAATGACAGGTTTTATACGAACCAAAGCTTGTACAAAACAATGAATATCAGGAAGATTAGCAATCTTTCTGTGAAAAAGAACAGAAAGAGCAGAGATTTGTCCTTTCAAGGAACTTGCGGACAAACCTTTATCTAAACCATCTTGAAGAAACTGTAAAATTCTCGGTATTCTAAAAGAATGCCAAGAAAAATGATGAAAAAGACACCAAGAAATATAAGTCTTCCAGACTCTATAATATATCTCTCTAGATACAGATTTACGAGCCTGTCACATAGTATTAATCACAGAGTCAGAGAAACCTCTTTGACCAAGAATCAAGCGTTCAAACTCCATACCTTAAAATTTAAGGATTTGAGATCCTGATGGAAGAAAGGACCTTGCGACAGAAGGTCTGGTCTTAACGGAAGAGTCCACAGCTGGCAAGAGGCCATTCGGACAAGATCCGCATACCAAAACCTGTGAGGCCATGCTGGAGCTACCAGCAGAACAAACGAGCATTCCTTCAGAATCTTGGAGAATACTCTTGGAAGAAGAACTAGAGGCGGAAAGATATAGACAGGATGATACTTCCAAGGAAGTGATAATGCATCCACTGCCTCCGCCTGAAGATCCCGGGATCTGGACAGATACCTGGGAAGTTTCTTGTCTAGATGAGAAGCCATCAGATCTATTTCTGGGAGTTCCCACATTTGAAAAATACCTCTGGGTGAAGAGACCATTCGCCCGGATGCAACGTTTGGCGACTGAGATAATCCGCTTCCCAATTGTCTATACCTGGGATATGAACCGCAGAGATTAGACAGGAGCTGGATTCCGCCCAAACCAAAATTCGAGATACTTCTTTCATAGCCAGAGGACTGTGAGTCCCTCCTTGATGATTGATGTATGCCACAGTTGTGACATTGTCTATCTGAAAACAAATGAACAACTCTCTCTTCAGAAGAGGCCAAGACTGAAGAGCTCTGAAAATTGCACGGAGTTCCAAAATATTGATCAGTAATCTCACCTCCTGAGATTCCCAAACCCCTTGTGCCGTCAGAGACCCCCACACAGCTCCCCAACCTGTAAGACTGGCATCTGTTGAGATTATAGTCCAGGTCAGAAGATCAAAGAAGCCCCCTGAACTAAACGATGGTGATCTGTCCACCACGTCAGAGAGTGTCGTATAATCGGATTAAAGATATTAATTGAGATATCTTTGTGTAATCCCTGCACCATTGGTTCAGCATACAGAGCTGAAGAGGTCGCATGTGAAAACGAGCAAAGGAGATCGCGTCCGATGCAGCAGTCATAAGACCTAAAATTTCCATGCATAAGGCTACCAAAGGGAATGATTGTGACTGAAGGTTTTGACAAGCTGATATCAATGTTAGACTTCTCTTGTCTGACAAAGACAGAGTCATAGACATTGAATCTATCTGGAAACCTAAAAAGGTTACCCTTGTCTGAGGAATCAATGAATTTTTAGGTAAATTGATCCTCCAACCATGATCTTGAAGAAACAACACAAGTCGATTCGTATGAGATTCTGCGAAATGTGAAGACTGAGCAAGTACCAAGGTATCGTCCAAAATAAGGAAATACCAATACCCTGTTCTCTGATTACAGACAGAAGGGCACCGAGAACCTTTGAAAAAATTCTTGGAGCTGATGCTAGGCCAAACGGTAGAGCCACAAAACTGGTAATGCTTGTCTAAAAAGAGAATCTCAGAAACTAAAAGTGATCTGGATGAATTGGAATATGCAGATATGCATCCTGTAAATCTATTGTAGACATATAATGCCCTTGCTAAACAAAAGGCAGGATAGTCCTACAGTTACCATCTTGAATGTTGGTATCCTTACATAACGATTCAATATTGATAGATCCGGAACTGAAGGAATTGACCTTCTTTGGTACAATGAAGAGATAGAATAAAACCCCAGCCCCTGTTCCAGAACTGGAACTGGCATAATTACTCCAGCCAACTCTAGATCTGAAACACATTTCAGAAATGCTGAGCCTTTGCTGGGTTTACTGGGACACGGGAAAGAAAAAAATCTCTTTCCAGGAGGCCTTAACTTGAAGCCAATTCTGTACCTTTCTGAAACAATGTTCTGAAACCAGAGATTGTGAACGGAATTGATCCAAATTTCTTTGAAGAAAACGTAATCTGCCCCATACCAGCTGAGCTGGAATGAGGGCCGCACCTTCATGGGTACTTAGGAGCTGGCTTTGGGTTTCTATAAGGCTTGGATATATTCCAAACTGGAAATGGTTTCCAAACTGATACCGCTCCTGAGGATGAAGGATCAGGCTTTTGTTCCTTGTTCTGAGGAAAGGAACGAAAACGATTATTAGACCTAAATTTACCTTTAGATTTTTTATCCTTTGGTAAAAAAGTTCCCTTCCCTCCAGTAACAGTTGAGATAATAGAATCCAACTGAGAACCGAATAATTTATTACCCTGGAAAGAAAGGGATAGCAAAGTTGACTTAGAAGACATATCAGCATTCCAAGTTTTAAGCCATAAAGCTCTTCTAGCTAAAATAGCTAGAGACATATACCTGACATCAACTCTAATGATATCAAAGATGGTATCACAAATAAAATTATTAGCATGTTATAGAATAATAATAATGCTATAAGAATTATGATCTGTTACTTGTTGCGCTAAAGCTTCTAACCAAAAAGTTGAAGCTGCAGCAACATCCGCTAAAAATATAGCAGGAGTAGAGACAGCCCCATTACCTTAGGGATTTTGTCCCAAAACTCTAATCTGTCAGATGGCACAGGATATAATTGCTTAAAACGTTTTTAGAAGGAGTAAATGAATTACCCAAATTATTCCATTCCCTGGAAATTACTTCAGAAATAGCATCAGGGAGAGAAAACACTTCTGGAATAACTACAGGAGATTTAAAAACCTTATTTAAACGTTTAGATTTAGTATCAAGAGGACCAGAATCCTCTATTTCTAATGCAATTAATACTTCTTTAAGTAAAGAACGAATAAATTCCATCTTGAGCAAATACGAAGATTTATCAGCATCAAACCTCTGAGACAGAAACCTCTGAACCAGAAGAACCATTATCAGTATCAGAATGATGATGTTCATTTAAAAATTCATCTGAAAAAAGAGAAGTTTTTAAAAGACTTTTATGTATACTAGAAGGAGAAATAACAGACATAGCCTTCTTAATGGATTTAAAAATAAAATCTCTTATGTTATCAGGAACACTCTGAGAATTAGATGTTGACGGAACAGCAACAGGTAATGTAACAGTACTAAAGGAAATTTTATCTGCATTAACAAGTTTGTCATGACATTCAATACAAACAACAGCTGAAGAAACAGATACCAAAAGTTTATAGCAGATACACTTAGCTTGGTAGCTCCAGCACCGGGCAGCGATTTTCCTGAAGTATCTTCTGACTCAGTTGCAACGTGGAACATCTTGCAATATGTAATAGAAAAAACAACATATAAAGCAAAATTGATCAAATTCCTTAAATGACAGTTTCAGGAATGGGAAAAAAAATGCCAGTGAACAAGCTTCTAGCAACCAGAAGCAATAAATAATGAGACTTAAATAATGTGGAGACAAAAATGACGCCCATATTTTTTAGCGCCAAAATAAGACGCCCACATTATTTGGCGCCAAAAATACCACATCCGGAACGCCGACACTTTTGACGCAAAAAAACTTAAAAAAAATGACGCAACTTCCGGCGACACGTATGACGTCGGAAACAGAAAAAAATGTTTGCGCCAAAAAAGTCAGCGCCAAAAATGACGCAATAAAATGAAGCATTTTCAGCCCCCGCGAGCCTAACAGCCCACAGGGAAAAAGTCAAATTTTTTAAGGTAAGAAAAAATGATTGATTCAAATGCATTATCCCAAATATGAAACTGACTGTCTGAAAATAAGGAATGTTGAACATCCTGAGTCAAGGCAAATAAATGTTTGAATACATATATTTAGAACTTTATAAAAAAGTGCCTAACCATAGCTTAGAGTGTCACAGAAAATAAGCTTACTTACTTACCCCAGGACACTCATCTACATGTTGTAGAAAGCCAAACCAGTACTGAAACGAAAATCAGCAGAGGTAATGGTATATAAGAGTATATCGTCGATCTGAAAAGGGAGGTAAGAGATGAATCTCTACGACCGATAACAGAGAACCTATGAAATAGACCCCGTAGAAGGAGATCATTGAATACAAATAGGCAATACTCTCCTCACATCCCTCTGACATTCACTGCACGCTGAGAGGAAAACCGGGCTCCAACCTGCTGCGGAGCGCAGATCAACGTAGAATCTAGCACAAACTTACTTCACCACCTCCATAGGAGGCAAAGTTTGTAAAACTGATTTGTGGGTGTGGTGAGGGGTGTATTTATAGGCATTTTAAGGTTTGGGAAACTTTGCCCCTCCTGGTAGGAATGTATATCCCATACGTCACTAGCTCATGGACTCTTGCTAATTACATGAAAGAAATGTTAATTTTGAATTGCTCTCTATAAGAGCTTGATGATCACACAAAATCTTTGGTGGTCTTTGAGCATTATATTTTACTGTAGGTGTCTCTCCTTTGCATAGAGAACACTGAATAGCGAGATAAACTGCTCTCAATCTAAAATTTGTCATTCTAAAATTCTTCGAAGAACCTCGCTGTAAAGATAAGACCTCTTAGATAATCTAGCCTGAGTGGAGAGCCTTAGATCATCGGGCCCCAAGTATGGGTCTTTGTGTATTCAGTGAGAGATAAGATAATGATGACTGTGTATATATATATATATATATATATTTATATTGCGGGTAAAGTAAGAAATTGGGTAATCCTAGCATTCCCCGGGTAAACCTGACATTACCCAAGCAGTTTTGGGTAAAGCCCGATGTAACATAATAAATCTTCTCAAAGTGCATTGAGTCACTGGGGCATATGTATCAAGCTCCGAATGGAGCTTGATGCCCCGTGTTTCTGGCGAGTCATCAGAGTCGCCAGAAACAGCAGTTATGAAGCAGCGGTCACAAAGAACGCTGCTCCATAACCTGTCCGCCTGCTCTGAGCAGGCAGACAGACATCGCCGGAAATCAAACCGATCGAGTACGATCGGGTTGATTGACACCCCCTGCTGGCCGCGAGTCTGCAGAGGGCGGCGTTGCACCAGCAGCTCTTGTGAGCTGCTGGTGCAATACTGAATACGGCGAGTGTATTGCTCGCCGTATTCAGCGAGGTCTGGCGGACCTGATCCGCAGTGTCGGATCAGGTCCGCCAGACCTTGATAACTATGGTCCACTGCATCAAACATATATACGATGTACTGTAATTCCCCCATCTTTACCATCTTTTTTGCCTCTGCCTGGGGGGTTGAAGGTGGGCAAAGCCCCCATTGTAAACATCATTCCCCAAGGTTCACGTGTAGTGGGTGCCAGAGGATCGGCAGGCACCTTCCTTGAACCCCCCAGACAGAGGCAAAAAAAAATTGTGTAGATGGCGGAACTACATTACAACAGGCTTTACCCACAGCCTCTTAGGTAATGTCAGGTTTACCTGGGTAATCCTAGGATTACCCGGATTTCTCACTTTAGCCGTAATATATATATATTTATATATATAAAAGATAACGAGGGCTGCTGTCCCTGCAAGCTCAGCCAATTTGATTGATTTATGATTAGATGATCAGAAACAGCTATTTCACATATAAAAAGAAACAAAAAAGGAGACATGTCCTTTATATATTAAACTATGCAGCTGGTACAACAAGACATAGGAAACCAATTTTTCAATTATGACTTGTCTTCCAGTAAAGGGCATGTTAGGTCGGGGCCCACCAGCAGGGCCATCATGGCCCGGTAGTGGGCTGCGGCATGGCTATAGAGGGCCTAGTTTTGTAAAACAGTTGTACCTAATATGAAATTATCTCTAGGGTACTGGTTTTCAAACCTGTCCTCAGACCTCCCTAACAGGCCAGATTTTCTGGATATCTGAACTGGAGCACAGGTGAAAGAATCAGCTGCTCTCACTTAAAGCAATCTTGAAAATCTGGCCTAAGGACAGGTTTGAAAACCAGTGCTCTAGGGCAGTGTTTCTCAACCGCGGTCCTCAAGTACCCCCAACAGTCTAGGTTTTCATTATAGCTGAACTAGAGCACAGGTGAAATATCCAGCTGATCTGTAACCATGGTAACCAACCTGCTCTCGCTCATCATCACATTATTTCACCTGTGCTCTAGTTTAGCTATAATGAAAAGCTAACCTGTTGGGGGGTACTTGAGAAACACTGCACTAGGGTAATGTAACATGGTACTAGCATGAAAAGAAGATTTAGGGGCCGATTAATTAATGTCTGCCCCACATGGATAAATGCTGACAGTATACGATGTCTGCATTTATTATTGCACAAGCATTTCTAGTGAAATGCTTGGGCAATGCCGCCCCGTGCACATTCATGGCCAATCGGCCACTTGCAGGGGGTGTCAATCATCCCGATTGGGATGATTGCTGTCCCTCCACCTCAGAGGTGGTGAACGAGTTAAGGAGCAGCGGTCTTATGACCGCTGCTTCTTAACTTATGTTTCCGGCGAGCCTAAAGGCTTGTGCGGAAACAGCAGCATACGCTGCTTCTTAAATTGGCCCCTTAATGTGCAATTCAGAACATTTCTGCTACCAATCAATTTTAGAAATCTGAATGACATACTGTATATTAATATTCCGGACCCTTCCTTTATAGCTATTGTATGTAATTCTGCTAATGTTGCAACTAGAATGCTATTTATCCCAAAGAAAAAAAATAAATGTATGCTTACCGGATAAATTTCTTTCTTTCCGGATATGGTGAGTCCACGGCTTAAGTAATTACTGTTGAGAACATAACTCCTGGCCAGCAGGAGGAGGCAAAGAGCACCACAGTTAAACTGTTAAGTATCACTCCCTTACCCACAACCCCCAGTCATTCGACTAAAGGGAAATGGAGAAAAAGGAGTAACACAAGGTATAGAGGTGCCTGAGGTTATAGTCAAAAGAACAACTGTCTTAAAATAAAGGGTGGGGCCGTGGACTCACCATATCCGGAAATAAATAAATTTATTAGGTAAGCATAAATATTGTTTTTCTTTACTAAGATATGGTGAGTCCACGGCTTGAGTAATTACTGTTGGGAACCAATACCCAATCTAGAGGACACGGATAAATAGGGAGGGACAAGACAGGCAGTCCTAAACAGAAGGCACCACCGCTTGAAGAACCTTTCTCCCAAAAGAAGCCTCAGCCGAGGCAAAAGTATCAAATTTGGAAAAAGTATGTAGACAAGACCAAGTTGCAGCCTTGCAAATTTGTTCCACAGAAGCTTCATTTTTGAAAGCCCAAGAAGAGGAAACAGCTCATGTGGAATGAGCCGTAATTCTCTCAGGAGGCTGCTGTCCAGCAGTCTCATAAACCAAACAAATTATACTTTGTAACCAAAAAGAAAGAGTAGTAGCAGTAGCTTTCTGACCTTTACGTTTCCCAGAGAAAAAGACAAAGAGGGCAGAGGACTGGCGAAAATCCTTAGTCGCTTGTAAGTAGAGAGCACGTACAACATTCAAATTGTATAACAAACATGCTTTGGAAGGAGGAGGATTAGGACACAGAGAGGGAATAAAAATTTCCTGATTAATATTTCTATTAGAAACAACCTTAGGAAGAAAACCTAACTTAGTACGAAGAACCGCCTTATCGTCATGAAAAATAAGATAAGGGGAATCACACTGCAGAGCTGAGAGTTCCGAGACTATTCGAGCAGAAGAGATAGCAACAAGAAACAAAACCTTCCAAGATAACTTAATGTCTATGGAATTCAATGGCTCAACGGAGCCAGCTGTAAAACTTTAAGAACAAGGTTAAGGCTCCAAGGAAGAGCAACAAGGCCTGATTTTGACCAAGGTCGGACAAAAAGATTGCACATCTGCCAAACGTTTATGTAGTAAAACTGATAAAGCAGAAATCTGACCCTTCAGGGTACTGACTGACAATCCCTTCTCCAGGCTTTCCTGAAGAAAAGATAAAACTCTAGGAATTCTAATTCTACTCCAAGAGTAGCCCTTGGATTCACACCAATAAAGATATTTACGCCATATCTTATGGTAAATCTTTCTAGTAACAGGCTTGCGAGCCTGAATCATGGTCTCAATGACCGACTCAGGAAAACCACGCTTAGACAGAATTACCAGTCAGCTTCAGAGAAATTAGATTTGGATGAAGGAAGGGACCCTGAATCAGGAGGTCCTTCCTCAGAGGTAGTCTCCAAGGTGGGAGTGATGACATCTCCACTAGGTCTGCAAACCAGATCCTGCGAGGCCACGCAGGGGCTATTAGAATCACAGATGCCCTCTCCTGTTTGATATGAGCAATGACTCATGGAAGGAGAGCAGACAGAGGAAACAGGTATGCCAACCTGAAAACCCAAGGAACCGCCAGAGCATCTATCAGAACGGCCTGCAGATCTCTTGACCTTGAACCGTACCTTGGAAGCTTGGTGTTCTGATGGGACGCCATCAGATCAAACTCTGGCACCCCCCATTTGAGGACTAAGCTGGAAAACACCTACGGATGGAGTTCCCACTCCCCGGAATGAAAAGTATGTCTGCTCAGAAAATCCGCTTCCCAGTTGTCTACTCCTGGAATGTGGATGGCAGATAGACGGCAATTGTGGGTCTCTGCCCACTGAATAATCTGAGTAACCTCCTTCATGGCTAAGGAACTCTGAGTTCCTCCCTGGTGATTGATGTAAGCCACAGAGGTTATGTTGTCTGATTGGAACCTGATAAACTGGGCTGAGGACAACTGAGGCCAAGTCAATAGAGCATTGTAAATTGCCCTCAACTCCAAGATGTGGATGGGAAGAGCAGACTCCTCCCGAGTCCAAAGGCCACGAGCTTCCCTGTAAATAGGAACATAAAGATACGCATCCTTTAGGTCTATGGTTGTCATGAACTTACCTTCTTGTACTAAAGGAAGAATGGAGCGTATAGTCTCCATCTTGTAGGATGGAACTTTGAGAAACTTGTTTAGACACTTCAAGTCTAGAATGGGATGGAAAGTTCCTTCATTTTTTGGAACCACAAATAGGTTGGAGTAGAAACCGAAACCCTGTTCCTGCACTGAAACTCGAACTATCACTTACAGGGAGGAAAGATGTTGTATACATTACAAGAACGCCTCTCTCTTTATCTGGTCTGTAGATAATCTTGAGAGAAGGAATCTGCCTCTGGGAGGAAAAGTCTTGAATTCAAATTTGTAACCCTGGGATATTATGTCCACAGTGCAGGGATCTGGGACATCTCGTATCCAGGCTTGAGAGAACTGAGAAAGTCTGCCCCTCACCTGATCCGATCCCGGATCGGAGGCAAACCCTTCATGCTGATTTGGAATCAGCAGCGGGTTTCTTTGATTGTTTCCCTTTGTTCTAAGACTGATTGGGTTTCCAAAGACCTGCTTGGAAGAAGAAGGGGAAGGCTTTCCTCTGAAGTTACGAAAGGAAAGAAAAACATAAATTATGCTTACCTGATAATTTCATTTTCTTCTGAAGGGAAGAGTCCGCAGCAGCATTCATTACTTTTGGGAAATACAGAACCTGGCCACCAGGAGGAGGCAAATACACCCCAGCCAAAGGCTTAAATACCTCCCCTACTGCCCTCATACCCCAGTCATTCTGCCAAGGGAACAAGGAACAGTAGGAGAAAAAGGGTGAACAAAAAGGTACCAGAAGAACAAAAAATTACAGCCGCCTCAAAAATAAAACACGGGCGGAAGCTGTGGACTCTTCTCTTCAGAAGAAAATGAAATGATCAGGTAAGCATAATTTATGTTTTTCTTCTTAAAAGGGAAGAGTCCACAGCTGCATTCATTACTTTTGGGAAAAACATACCCAAGCTAGGACACTGAATGCAAACAACGGGTGGGTACAAAAGGCGGCACCACAGCCTGATACTCAACACCCTAGTTGACTGCACATTAGTTACACAGCCGGCAAAGCCGAACTAAACCACTCAGTCCCAGAGTCCGTCAGGCCTACACAAACTCAGAGGAATCAACCCCACGGATCATGACTCCCATGAAGGTACCCGGGACAAGACAAGGACCGCCGTCTGCCCCCAAAAGTGAGAACAGATTCTCATGAAAGATCCAAAGGATTATTCCACTCTGCAGAGCATAGGACAACCCATAGTTGTCATACAATAGCAACGCCCAGGGAGACAAACTCCCTAGAAACATAAGGACCGAAGAAAAAAAGATCCATAAACAAGGAAACATGTCCCAAAAAGGACTTGAGGTAAACCCTCATGTCCCTGACCCTGTAGCATACCCAAAGGTACTCCAGGAAAACCATGTGCTCCCTGTTGCCTCATATTAGATCTAGATCTGCAAGGTAGACAGCAGAGACATCAGTTCTCCAGAAACACCAACCGTCTGAACAGGAACTCCCAATGATCAGCTTCCAGGTAGAAAGCTGACTCACCGTTGCTAAACCCAAACACTGAAAGGGGTTTCAAAGCTTGCTAACACCCAGACAAAGTGCAATTAGCTGTATCTGGTTACACCCTCAAAGTGAAATAACTGTAGCTGGATTCAACTACAAACCTTCCAAGGGCTCACAGCCCTCCAAATATTGAGCTCCAAAGAGCGTCCCCTCCCAGCACTGAACGTCAGTGGAAAGGAGGAGGACATCCAAGACCTCCCACAAAGGAAAGAACCGACTCTAAAGAAAAACGGTCAACCCGCATAGAGTAACCGACCCCCAATCTTCCCTCTAGGATAATGGTCCTAGCCCAAAGACAAGAGTCCCAGACTCCCGGAAGAGAGAGGAAGGGTCAACGTAGGAACAAAGCCCCCAGTTAGACTGCTGACCGTTACTACAAACGATATGTTACTATGAGTCAGGATAGACATTGTGTTCGGGTACGAAACCCCCTACACGGTTGTCTCTTCTAAAAACAAAATGTTTCACATAGAGTAATTACTCCCTCTAGTGTTAGTCAAATTTTACTACATCATATGAAATTTTACTACATCATATAGAGTAAGTTAAAAAAAATTTTTTTTTAATATTTTTTTTTATTCAGTTTTGAATTTACAACATAAACAATAATCAGCAATTCTCAGCAGAAATACATATACAAAAAATAAAGAAGAGAGGAGGTCTCCTGTTAACACATAGATAATTAAAGGCATAAACTTTTTAAACCAGGTTTCAGTTTAACCGTTATCTGTTCGACATCTGCGGGAAGAGGGGGATGGGGGGGGGGGCGGCACAGAGGGAGAGCGAGAGAAAGAGAGAGAGAGAGAGGGGGGAAAAAAAATAAATAAAAAAAAAACGGAAAAAGAAAAGGGGGAAAGCCTTTCTTACCAACGTCCTAATAAGACTGTCTCTGTATTTCTAAGGGGGTATATTAAATTATTATATTATATTAAATTATCTATTTCTTTCTGGGGGAAGATTTTGATGAATCTAGACCATTTCTGAAAAAAGAGAGTTATGTCTCTTTCGGAAGCCAGAGTTATGTCCAGCTGCTCGATGAGACATTGCTTTTTCATGTAGTTTTTAACTTCTGATATACTCGGGATTGAAGTGTCTCGCCATTTATTAAGAATTAAATTCCTTGCAGCCAGAATTGTCATGTTTATTATTTTTTTAGAGTTATGAGTGGACGGGGGTTCAGCAAAGAAAATTACTTCTGCCAAGGAGAGAGAGAAAGGAGGAATTTTCAACACCCTAGTAAGCCAAAATTCTAATTTCCGCCAAAACTGCATTAATCGGGGACAGGTCCATATCATATGGGTCTATGTCTAGATCTTGCGATAGTAAATTCCATTTTTGCGTTATATACTCCAGATTAGATTCACCTTTCTGGCTGACCAGCAAGTTATACCAAGTTGAGATGGAGAATAGGTTATTTTTAACCAGAATAGGCCAGTTATCTAGTTTCCCCCAAGACCAGGACCAGCCATATTTGCTGATAAGCGAGAAAAGATAATGCCTAGCCTGTAGGTACGCGAAGAAGTCTTTATTGCTTAGTTCAAATTCCTGTTTTAAGGTCTCAAAAGTTTTAATTAGGCAGGCCTCCTGATTTATAAATTGTGTGAGGTAAGTCAATCCGAGGCTATTCCATCCCTGGAAGACCTGCGATTGGGTACCTCTTTGAAATTCCGGATTGCCACATAATCCTTGAAATCTCGGAATAGATAGGTCTATGCCTAATTTGTGTCCTAATTTTCTCCAAGCTTGTAATATTGTGTATATAGAGCTAAGGCATTTCACTTCCTTAGGAATCAGGTGCAGTGGGCAGTGAATTAACGCTGTAGGCTTATACGGATATAATATGTTTATTTCAAGAATGTTATTCGTGAAGTAATTCTTATTTAATAGCCAATCTATCACAGTTCGAGCTAAAAAGACCAAGCTGTAACTACTGAGATCTGGTAAAGCCATGCCACCATATCTCCTGGGCAGATGCAATCTAGAGATCGAAATTCGGGGCCTTTTGCACCTCCATAGGAAGTACCGAAGAGCCTTACATAGACTCTTCCAGTCTTTAGTTTTCAAGATAACTGGTACATTTTGCAAAGGGAAGAGGATCTTGGGAAGAAGGACCATCTTGAAAAGAGCAATTCGACCCGTCAATGAGAGGGGGAAATTTTGCCAGTTCTTCATATACTCCTTTACCTTAAGTAGGACTGGAGAGATATTAAGATCATACCACTCTCGTGGATTGGGGGAAACGTTAATGCCTAAATATCTGAAGTGAGATCTAACCTCATTAAAAGGTAAGTCAGTCATAGATGTCTCACTTTTCCTAATCCACATTAATTCTGATTTGGTCAGATTAATTTTATAACCCGTAAAGGCTCCAAAAGAGTTTGTAATCGAGAGTAATTTGGGGATATTGGATCTGGTATTTGAGACGTAGACCAATACATCATCGGCATACAGAGCAATTTTTTGTTCCACTGACCCTATCTGAATACCTTGGAGATCTTTTCTTATTTTAAGGGCAAGAGGCTCAATGGCTAGGTCAAAGAGCAAAGGAGATAAGGGGCAGCCTTGTCTGGTGCCCCTTTGAAGTTTAATTGGACCAGATTCTAGCTGGTTAATGGAAAGCTTGGTTGATGAGTTTTCACAGAGATTTTTAATAAAATGTACAAAGTTATCCTTAAAACCAAAGGATAGCAAGGAAGACAGAATATGCCGATGATGTACTGAGTCAAACGCCTTCTCTGCGTCTAAGGCTATTACCGCCAGGTCCACTTGATCTTGAGATGGTGTTTCCACAGAGTTATTGAAATAGTCAAGGATCAGAAAGAGTTCTCTGATTTTAGCTGTTAAGTTGCGTTTGTTTAGAAACCCCGCCTGGTCCTCATTAATGAGAGGCCCAATCTCACTCTGTAATCTTTTGGCTAGGATCGAGGTCAATAGTTTGTAATCAGAGTTTAGTAATGCTATGGGCCGATAAGCCTCCTTTTTTAGAGGATTTTTACCTTGCTTTAAGATCAGTGAGGTCGTGGAGGCAGAGAAGGATATAGGAATAGGGTTCCTTTCTATGTAGAAGTAATTAAAGAGTGTCTTTAAGTGTGGGGTGACAATCGATGCCAGCAACTTGTAAAACTCATTAGGCAATGAGTCCGGCCCAGGAGCTTTGTCTGGTCGAAGTTCCTTAATGGTTTGAAGGATTTCTTGGTCCGATATAGGGGTATTCATTTTATTTACTGCCTCTTCCGTAAGAACTGGGTGGTCCAGGCCTTCCCAGAAACCTCTTGAGGCTACCATATCAGATTCCTTAAAGGAATAAATTCCTTTATAGTAATCTGAGAAAGTTTCTAGTATTTCTTTCGAATCATTAATCAAAGAGTCAGATTCTAGCAATGAGTCAATTGAGGAATTCCCTTGTACATTCTTATATAGACTGGCCAAGAATTTACCGGCTTTGTCCCCATGGCGATAGAACTTTGCTTTAGATCTTAAGTCGGCTTGGACCGTGTTGTGGATCAGTAAGGTATCTCTCTCTCTCTTGGCATTAGAGTATTGTCTCCAATTTAGAGGGGTGGGATGGGATAAATATCTGTTATAAGAATTGGTCAAGGCTTTAAATGCTTGATTCTGTCTAAGATTGGTTTTCTTTTTTAGTTTGACCATATATGCAATAATCTCCCCCCTCATTACGGCTTTACCCGCTTCCCATAAAGAAATTGGATTATTGACTGAGCCCAAATTTAAAGAAAAAAATTCGTTCATTTTATTCATTAGCCAGTTTTTAAACTTTAAATTGCATGATAAAAATTTTGGGAAGAAAAACCGCCGTGAGGGGTGCATTTTACCACAGATAGGGATCTCTAGTAAGATTGGGGCATGGTCTGAAATGGTTATTTGTGCAATCTTAGTAGTAGAGCCTATCTTTATAACTTTATCACTAACTAGAAATAAGTCTATTCTTGAAAGAGAGTTGGCGTTTCTGGCCTTGCACGTATAGTCTCTTTGATCTGGATGTTGTAATCTCCATAAATCTTTAAGAGCCAAGTTGCTCTCTAAAGTTCTAAACATTCTGGCCTCTAGCTTATCTCTCTTAGATTGCGAGCAGGTATTTTTTTTCCCCCTATGCCTGTCAATGGGTATTCGAGGTACCATATTGAAGTCCCCTGCTAATATGACAATCCCTTCCCCCATTTGTAAAATATTAGTTTGGACCGAGTCCCAAAATTTAGAGTCAAAGTTATTGGGGGCATAAATATTACAGAGTATATAGACAGAATTTGCCAGTTTGATCTTCAAAATTAAAATTCTACTATTTGAGTCAAGATATTTCGCTAATATTTCGTAGGATAGTCTCTTCCCCAGTAAAATAGCCACTCCCCGCTTCCTACCAATGCTAGGTACATAGAATACCTCTTTCACCCAAGAGGTTTTTAGTTTAGTCGATTCATCTGCATTAAGATGAGTCTCTTGTATGAAAGATATATCGGTGTTATGTTTCCTCAGCTGCGAAACTATAGCCTTGCGCTTTATTGGAGAGGAGATACCCCCAACATTCCAGGACGTTAAAATGAATTTACCTATTTTAGACATCGCTTAAAAAGAAAGTTGAGGATAGGATGTAAATAATTAACATATAAACAAATAATAACATGATAGATTTGAAGGAGAGGGAGGAAAAAAAAAAGGAAAAAAAAAAAAAAAAAAAAGGGGGGGAAAAAGAGAAGGGAGGAAATTTTCCCTCCTCTCTCTTATCTCTCTCTCTCCCTCTTAAAAGAAAAAATAAATGTATTGCCCTCCCATCCCCGTCCCCAGAAAAATAATTCTCCTTAAGACTTAATGCAGAAAAAGAAAAGAAAACAGAACCAATCATTTTTGTTTATCAGAAATATGAGTAAGTATATTTAGACTACTAATAAACCTGTTATCCTATTTAGCAACTTTTTCCATAAAAAACTTTTCTGCCTCTGCAGCGGTCTCATAGAAATATATGTGGCCCTGAAATTCTATTTTAAGTTTGGCCGGGTATAGTACAGTGGCAAAAATGCCTTCTTTAATTAGTCTGCCGCATATTGGGGTGAGTTCTCTTCTTTTCAGAGAGGTAGCATATGCGAAGTCTTGAAAGATTGATATTTTAGTCCCATCCAAAAGCACAGGCAAATTCTTACGTGATAATTGCATGATTCTGAGCTTATCTTGATAGCTCAAATATCGTACAATTATAGGTCTGGGCCTAGCTTTGTTTCCTTCTACGTCCCTTATTCTCCCCAGTCTATAGGCTCTCTCTATTACCAGGGGTAGCAACTCTTGTGGGAAGTTTAGTAGCTTAGGGAGAGATTCAGCTGCAAATTTCTGAAGATCTAAATAATCTGAAGTTTCAGGGACCCCTATTATCCTGACATTATTCCTTCTTGATCGATTTTCTAGATCTTCGATCTTGTTCTGTAATTCCCTAATAGAACTAGTATTTGCCTGTATTTTAGTGCTTTGAACTGATGTGAGATCTTCGAGGTCGGAGACTCTTTGCTCCGCTTCTTCGATTCTCATCGTAAATTGTTTAACCTCATTAGCGAGCAAGTTAAGATCTTGTTTTATTTATATCCGAAGTAATTCAAATTTTGGATTTAGAGCTTCCGAGATACTATTCACTAGCCCTTGCGAGTCTGTGCCCACACTGAACCTTCTGGTAGAACTAGGTTCAGGGTGCAGTTCAACCGAGGTTTCTAACGGGGCTTTGTTCTTCCTATCCTTGGCTCTGGAAGCCATGGCCGGCGGAGTGCTTTTGTGAGTGGTTGGTGGATTTAAAAATCTATCCATAAATAAGTGCGGCTAAGGACTGAAGTGAGGAGTAAGTGGAAGGGGGAAGAGAAAAAAAAAAAAAAAAAAAGGGGAGGAGGGGGAGGCAGAGTGGGGGAGAGAGAGAGAGAGCCAATTGGTCAATCCCCCCTCTCCTCCGTCTCCCTCCCTCCCTCCTGTGGGGGAGAAAAAATGTGCTGTGACTTAAGGTGATAATAACGCAGTGAGCTCAGGTGGATAAGTGCCTAAGTGAAGAGAAAAAAAAAAAAAAAAGAAGGGGGGTGAAGAAAAAAGTGAAGGATCCAAGAAAAATATAAAGAAGTGTTCTAGTAGTGGCTGTGAAGAAAAGAAGTGATCTAGGCCGACCAGGGTTATTCTCTCCCAGAAAATAAACTATAAGATTGCTACGTTTAAACTAGAACAGAGCCCTCTAGTGATTTAATGCACCTTTTGGACTATTAAGGTTTTCCCCAATCGGAGCCTTCTAGGCTTAGATATCTCAGATAGAGTACAGTGTGCACAGGGTAATATTAGCTTTGCCTATATTAGTTTTAACCCTAAGGATGGCACTGACCTTTTAAGACATATAAGAGTATTTGTTATTTAAAGGAAAAAGTGAATTAATAATCACCCTCAATTTGAGACATATTGATCAACCTCACAATACATGTATGAGAGCAAAGAAAAGAAAATAGGAGAGTTATATACTTATATACTTTCAGTATAGTTTTAACTGTTCGTGCTTCAGAGCTATTAACTGAATTAATATATCAAAACACAACGCCTGTACTCCAATACTAATTACTTCAAGCAAAGAAAAAAAAAAAAAAAAAAAACAATAGCTTAAGAACATGCTTATCTTAGCAAAGCTGTATCATGTTATCATTGTGTCTTAAGGAGTAAAGATTTAAGAGGAATAGTCCCCCCTGGGCCGTGTCCAAAAAACTTGTCCAGTTATTTTTACACAATAATGTTCCTCATATATTTGCAGATAGTGCTACAAAGACCCAGATCACCCTTTTTAGGGCAATAGCTTTAACTTTGGGGCAGATAGGATTTTTCCAAAAGAATCCAAACCTTCGGACACTGAAACCCAGTAGATACAGGCCTTGGCTCAAACAAAGTTATTTTGAAGGGGAATTTTACAAAAACACCCCCTTGAGTTCACCTACAAGTTGAAGAAATTTAAACAGGTAACTAGGGCCACAGTTTGTGCCTGTTTGTAGTTCCATCCAGTTTTTGCCTTTTTAGCTTAGTGTTAACTGCTAACAGGGAAACAAAGAGAAGTCAACAATCCTTAGGTGCCTTTGCAGCCAGACTCGCTCACAAGGTGCATGTGTGTAGAATAAGATAAGAGAGCAGGCTTATAACTGTTCTGCACTCACCCCTCTTCGAGGATACCACCTTCAATGTTAGCCGTTGACTCTTGTGTGCTTGTGAACGCTGATCACAGGTGGCCGGCCTCTTCATCCAGGGGGGCAAGAGACAGTGGCGATTCTGCTCCCTTTCCTCCAAAGCTCCAGATTCTGAAAAGGTGTAGTGATGGTAGAGGAGGGATCCTGGGCAGTAAGCCAGTAAGGAGACAGATACCTATGGACCCGCCAGTCCCGCCGGTCCTGCCGGACCCAAGCGCAAGGCGAACAGGCACACTCCTGGGCTGCAAACAGACCGTGCTGTGTTTGTTTCAAGTTTCCTCTCCCCCCGCGCAGCACCGGTGGGGGGGGAGGGCTGAAGAGAGTTGCTCGATATTCTCTAAGCCAACGGGTATCTTTGGGCTATCTACCCCCTCTCACGCAGCTTCGGTGGGAGAGGGGGGACTGCCGCTAAAGTTGGTGGGGCTCAGAGTAGCTCCTGCACGCGGTGTCCTGCGTGGGGCTTCTGAGATAAGCTGTGTTAAGACAGCGCAGGTGACGGGCGCTGCGGGAATCCCTCAGGGCTCGGTACACAGTTCGAGCCAGATGCAGGTGTCTTCCCCTCGGTTGCAGAGGGCCGTGGCGCGCGATGAAATCACCGCCAGTGGGTTACCTGCAGGACACAGGTGCTTGCGTTGCACAACCTGAACGCAGGCTCCTCCTCCGGAACTCCTCAGAGTAAGTTAAATTTCATATGATGTAGTAAAATTTGACTAACACTAGAGGGAGTAATTACTCTGTGTGAAACATTTTGTTAAATCTGTTTGTAATTAATGTTTTAATTGATTAGTCTATATACTGTGGATAGAGGCTTAAATGTTTTGTATGCATGACTAAGGCCATGAAGGCCGAAACGTCGCATGTAATGTGAAAATAAAGGTTTTTTCTTTTACCTAAATTGGTGCTGTGGATACTATTTGTCTATGTTGCTGTGAGGGTGGCAGTAACCCTTTCTCCACGGGCATCAAACAGAACTAAAACCTACTTCAAGGTACTAACAGGTGCTGTACTCATTTACTACTTTTGTCTTCTAAAAACAAGGAACACTTCCCAAGGGAAGAAGGCCCTCAGATCCTCAGCATCCATATATCAGAATCCAACATATAGCAGGAGCCCCATAGGGATCAAACCTCAGCCTTCTGCTGCAGGGAAGGAGGAACCAGTCATTACATCGCAACTCCCCTTCCAGGATTCTGTAACGCCAGAAGGGAAAAAACCCTTACAAGGCAAGCCACCAAGGACCCACAGGGTCCAAATACTAAGGTAACTCCAAACCTGGAGAACCCTACCCCCGCTCTACAAGAGAAGGGAAATAAAGAACGGAAAAATCACCTTACCATAAGGGCGAGACCCCTAGGCCATATCGCCAACCCAGGTGAGATACCTGGAGTCCACAGGAACCGCGTAAATGTGCCCGAAAACCAGTAGGGAACCGTCAAGAGGATTTAAAGCCTAAGCCTAAGGAATCAATCGAAGATCCAACTTTCAGACTACCCCTAAGCTACCTCCTACACGGAGGAACGTAGCTCTAAAGTCCGTAGACTTGGCGATCTAGCAATAGCCTCAAACCCAAGAGTCACAAAGGACTTCCTTAACGGTCTAAGATTCAGCACCCAGGGCACCTGGATTGCAAAGAAATCCCGTAGGCAAGCGTTAATACATGCTACACACACAGGCAGGGTACCAAACAACATCAGAAGGTGAATGAGAACCCTGTAACCTGCTTGCCATATTTAAAGTAATTTAATGGTACTCATTCCTGTGGCCTTGGATCCTTTAAACAGGCTTTTTTGTAGTCAGGGCCTTAAGACACCGCCCACAAAGCCCCTAATGGAGCATCAAGGATAAATGGTCAACTATCTGACTCCAGAAGGGCTGCCCTCTGTAACCGACCTCTTCTCTTCACTGACAAGCCCCAAAGCTAGAGATGCAACGAGGACGGAAAAACACCCATATGTCGAGACCATGGTCAGACCAAGGGTAATGGAAGAGACACCAGCCAGAGATCCCTGAAGGATCTATCTTCCAAAATCTCCTTTAAGCAGGCAAAAGCTGAAGCTTCGCAGCTCCCCACAGAAGGCAGGGAACTCTGCACACCAACTTCTTAAAGTAACACAACTCTGAGCCAAGAAAGAACATGCCCGTGCATCCAGACCACATGAGCCACCCAAGGTGGAAAGGAAACTCCGCCACCGCAATAAAATGCTTAATAGGCTAGGAAGAACCTCGAGTGAAAATGCAAATCATTAAATACTCAGCACACCAGACCACATAGGTCACACACATCTCCCAACTCCAAGATGGAATAACGGTTCTGAGTCCCCGGGGACCTGAAGAACCATGTTGATGTCTGCAAAAACAGATCCGTATCCCAGGCATGAAGCAAGAACAACCAACCTAGATTGGCACACATAACCCTCAGTACAGAGGGGTTGTATTTAAACAACAGGCCTCATACTTCGGTAGGAACTGAGCCCGGAGTCCATAGAAAAGGCCAAGAGACATTCAGAATCCAGCAGGATTAATCAGCACCATGAGGGTGACATGAACCCTGGTAACAGCTGAAAAAGTATCCGACCAGTACCTGCCTGGCATAAGGACACTCTAGAACTGCAAAACAGAAAAAGTTTGGGGGAGGTGCCCAAAGGGCAATCTGCTCTAATGATCAATTAGAGTCAATTCAATTGGAATCTCAACATATATTCTTATGCTTATAAAAATTAGTCAGACAAATAGTTCTGATATAATAATAATTTTTTAAATATTTAAATTTTATTATTAAACAGCTCGCTCATACAGTGATAACAAAATAATTGATAAAAAAGTTCTTAAAATCAATTCGTTAGACACCGGTGTCAAATCACACACATTCAATCTAAGCTCTATAATGATCTCCTAAAAAATATATATCACATCAGACATTCATTCAATTACACTATAAAAATGTAATCTACTAAACAGTTACAGATTCAATGTATTCATAAAAAAGTGTCAATGTTTCAAAAAACAATCTCGACCTTTAACACCTGTTTCAATATGTATCAATTTCCAGTTTTCCAAATTAACAGCATTTTATCAATGAATTTGTGCCCTTAATACTTATAAAGTTGCAGTATGTTGCCTCCTTGTTGTATTTGAAACTGGACGTGTATATATACAACGATAAATATTCGTTTTACCAGTAATTCAGATGGCATAAAGTATTACCGAAAAAGCAACAAGTTCCTGATATTCATACAGTTCATAAATGTGTTGTACCTTTTACCAAATCGAGTTGATTTTCCACAGTACCTTTTACTTTTCAAACGTACTGCATTATCCTCCGTCGGTTTGTATGATGCCGCTCGTCAGCGGTTGTTGAATCCCGTAATCTGTTAGCTTCAGTGAACCGGCATTTCCATTCACCAATCAGCTCCTTTGATTTTCCAGTGCGCGCACTTTTTAAAAAACTTCTTAGCTCCTATCGCGCCAACAGCATACCGGACCAAGTTGTATTGTACAGATCCGAATGTTGAAGTTGCGGTTATGGGAGTGTTGCCTGCTTCTGATTCATATGCAGTCAGTGCTTCGCCAACAATATGGCTTTATCACTCTTTTTCAAGCAGTAGGTAGATCAGATCAACGCGTGTCGGCTCTCAGCGGGCCTTTGTCAAGATACTCTCTCCTTCAGCTCCACCTCTATTTAAAGGCTGTATGTATTAAAGGCAGGTGCATTAAAGGCAATGTGTTAACCATTGTTCTGCGGTGCTAAAGATACTCTCTCTTTCGACTCTATTTTTCTTTGAAGGCAGTATGTATTAAAGGCGAGTACATTACAGGCATGATATTAACCCTTGTTCTGCGGTGCTAAAGTTAACTTAATCTCTCTGGAAAAAATAGTAATCAATGTTTATAAAATTCCATTTAACCTTACTTTGCTTAAAAATAATTCAATTAACATTACACAATATTCATTTAATATATAAAATAAACTATAAACCATTATTATACCGAATTTTCGTCTGACAACCATATGTGCAATTCATGTTACATTAAGACTCCAACTTGAACATCCTGGATTCAACTTCATATAGCTGACTAAAAATTAATTAAAAAAAAAAATTAATTAATAAAAAATTCCTTTATAAAAACTTTCCACAAAAAATCGTCCAATAAAAAATCTTTTTCAGAAAGATTCCTACAAAAAAATCTTTTCTGATATATTATAAAAAATATTAAAACTAAATAATACATAAAAATCTGAATTTCTATAAGTGGATCATTAGAGGAGGATTTGTTGGTCTCTGTATTAAACTTAAGTTAACACCTAAATATCATTATTCAATGTTGAATAGAGTTAAGTTCAGAATACTCTATTGTTATAATTAACTATTTTCTCCACAATTATTTGCGCATTACTCCTTATACCTAATATCTATTATATTTATTTATTTCTTATTTTTAAAACAAATGGTTTAAATCTAGTTCACTGTTAAGTCCTCCCGGCGATAGTGAGCCAAAATTGTATATTAATTCTGCTTCTTTACGCAATGATTTCTTCTCTATATCACCCCTTCTACCATCTTGTAATACCTTTTTAATGCCCAAATATTTCATACTATTTACATCTCCGTTATGAATTTCAGAAAAATGTCTATACAATATAGTATCCTCTCTCTTATGTTCTATGCATAATAAGTGCTCCCTAATGCGGTCCTTTAATTTTCTGCTTGTTTGACCTAGGTAAATTAAATCACAATCACATTTTATCAAGTATATTACATTCACATCAGTGCAGCGTATGATACCATTTATTTTAAAATCTTTCCCTGTTTTCGGAGACTTAATATGTTTTAATTTGTTACTGTGCTTACATGATTTACAAAAGTGACATGGAAAAAAACCTTCTATTTTGTTTCCCTCTATGTCTTTAATTCCTTTGTCAAACCTTAAATTCTTCTTCTTCTTATATTCACTTGGGGCTAATTTATTTTTAAGATTGGGTGCTTTTTTATAAATAAATCTAGGATTTCTATTCAAACCTGGGCCTATTAATGGGTCTTTGAGCAGAAGATGCCAGTGCCTATTTACTATTTTTTCAAAGTGTTTATATTGTGAGGAGTATGTTGTAATTAAAGGTATATTCATGTCATTAATTCTATCCCTTGGTGGTTCTTTATTTTTCTTTTTCCTTTTGTCTAGTAATATTTTCCTATCAATACCTTTCACTTCTGTGGTCAGTCTTTCAACCTTATTCTTGTCATATCCTTTCTGAATAAATCTATTTTTTTAAATCTCTGATTGTTTCTCAAATTCTTCTATTTTTGTACAATTTTTTCTAATTCTTAGAAGCTGGCCTTTTGGAATATTCCTTTTCCAGGTTTCGTGGTGACAGCTACTGGAGTCAATATAATTATTAGAATCGTTTTTTTAAAAATATGTCCTTGTTATTATTTCACCATTATTTATCTCTAACTCAATGTCCAAAAAATTAATCTTATTAAAACTGAATTCATGTGTGAAGTTCAAACCATAATTATTATCATTTAGATCTTCTATAAATAAATTTAAAAGTTCCAAATCACCAAATCATAGCCGTTCCATTGATCTGTAAAAAATATCTATCATCAAATTTGAAATAATTCTTATTCAGAATAAAATATATACATTCTAGAATGAAATTACGTTGCTCCTCTGACATGTTGATGTCCTGGCTCAAATAATATTCAGTGGCCTTCATACCCAATTCATGTTTAATGTTAGTGTACAAAGCACTGACGTTGCACGTTACCAAAATCATATTATCCTGCCAATCTACTGTCTCGATTGTATTCAAAAAGTGTGTGGAATCAGATAAGTAGGAGGGTAAATCCTTTACATAACTTTGTAAGAAATAGTCAATATATTGTGAAAGGTTGGAGGTTATTGATTGGATCCCTGATATTATGGGCCGTCCTGGAGGTCTCTCTAAGTTCTTGTGGATTTTGGGAAGAAAATAAAAAATTGGGGTTCTAAAATTCTGTACAAATAAAAATTTGAATTCTGAGTTGTTTATTAAGTTGTTAGCCAATGCATCTTTAAGTAGTATCTCTATTTGTTTAAAGTATTTATCACCAGGGTCATTCAAAAGTTTCTTATATGTGGATGTGTCGTCTAGTAACCTATATGCTTCCTCTAGATAATAGGCATTATTCATTATGACTACTCCTCCACCCTTATCCGCTTGTTTAATTATTATATCACTCCTACTTTGCAGGTTTCTCAATACCTCTTTTTCTTTTATTGTTAAATTCCAATTCATGGTTTTATCATTTACAATATCCAATTTTTCTAGATCCTGCTTCACCATTTTCTCAAAGGACTCGACAAAATTACCTCTCTCATGACTCGGGTAGAAGGTTGATTTATTCTTAAAATCTGTGCGAATATACTTCCTTGTCATTATTTGATTCTCTTTAGCTCCCTTTATTCTCATTGTTTTTAATAATTGGATTTTTTTAAAAATGTTTTTTTAGGGTAAGCTTCCTAATGAATTGATTCACATTTATTAAATGTTCAAATTTATTTAATTTCACTGATGGAGCAAAAGATAACCCTCTGTTTAGTATTTTTTTCCTCTTCACGGCTAAGGGATATACCACTAATATTAAAAATTCCTTTGATCTCAGTGTCTTTTCTTTCACTCTGAGTCCCTAATTTTCTCTTTCCTCTACCTCTGTGCTTTCTCTTCTCCTTTTTACTCTCGGTGGGTCGTGTGTTCTGTCTGTGTTCTAAGTTTAATACAGAGACCAACAAATCCTCCTCTAATGATCCACTTATAGAAATTCAGATTTTTATGTATTATTTAGTTTTAATATTTTTTTATAATATATCAGAAAAGATTTTTTGTAGGAATCTTTATGAAAAAGATTTTTTATTGGACGATTTTTTGTGGAAAGTTTTTATAAAGGAATTTTTTATTAATTTTTTTTTTATTAATTAATTTTTAGTCAGCTATATGAAGTTGAATCCAGGATGTTCAAGTTGGAGTCTTAATGTAACATGTATTGCACATATGGTTGTCAGACGAAAATTCGGTATAATAATGGTTTATAGTTTATTTTATATATTAAATGAATATTGTGTAATGTTAATTTAATTATTTTTAAGCAAAGTAAGGTTAAATGGAATTTTATAAACATTGATTACTATTTTTTCCGGAGAGATTAAGTTAACTTTAGCACCGCAGAACAAGGGTTAATATCATGCCTGTAATGTACTCGCCTTTAATACATACTGCCTTCAAAGAAAAATAGACCCGAAAGAGAGAGTATCTTTAGCACCGCAGAACAATGGTTAACACATTGCCTTTAATGCACCTGCCTTTAATACATACAGCCTTTTAATAGAGGTGGAGCTGAAGGAGAGAGTATCTTGACAAAGGCCCGCTGAGAGCCAACACGCGTTGATCTGATCTACCTACAGCTTGAAAAAGAGTGATAAAGCCATATTGTTGGCGAAGCACTGACTGCATATGAATCAGAAGCAGGCAACACTCCCATAACCGCAACTTCAACATTCGGATCTGTACAATACAACTTGGTCCGGTATGCTGTTGGGGCGATAGGAGCTAAGAAGATTTTTAAAAAGTGCCTCTGGTCATGTTCCTTGTGCTGAGAAGGAACGTGAGTGACGTGACCTGGCTGGAACTATTCTGGAGGAGCAAAGCTGCGCCAGCATGCATGGGGGATTGAAGTGTCGCGTTGTGCTGCGTGTAGAGCCGACACTAGACACGTGTTGTGGTGGGTGGGGGTTTCTTCCAAGTGGGAACACGGGTCGGGGAGGCGAGCTGCCGCTGCGCAGTTACCCTCAGTCATCATCTCACTCAAAATAAAAAAACGGCCCAGAATAAAAAACAAGCAAAATTTAAAAAATATGTCACACCGCCGGCCCATTTTTGGTTCACAACCTGGGTTGTCCTTGCTGTCAAGTGCTGTCCAGGGTTATGAACCAAAAATTGGCTGGCTCCTTCGCTTAGATGCCTTCTTTTTCAAATAAAGATAGCAAGAGAACAAAGAAAAATTGATAATAGGAGTAAATTAGAAAAGTTGCCTAAAATTGCATGCTCTATCTGAATCATAAAAGGAAAAAAATGGGTTTAGTGTCCCTTTAAAGAAACAATATTCAGTTACATAATTCTTACAGAATTTCTACCATAAACCGTAGCAGGCCCATTTTAGGTTCAGCACCTGGGTAGCACTTGCCGATTGGTGTCTAAATGTAGCCACCAATCAGCAAACACTATCGAGGGTTCTGAACAAAAATGGGCTTTCTCCTAAGATTTCATTCCTGCTTTTCAAATAAAGATACCAGGAAAATGAAGAAAATTTGATAATAGGATTAAATAAAAAAGTTGCTTAATATTGCATGATCTATCCGAATCATAAAAGAAAAAATTTGGGTTTAGTGTCCCTTTAATTCTTGGTATTTTTTTTTCTTCTAATGACTTGGACATGTTGATATGAAGGGATATCAAACAGTAAATACAAGCTAAATATAATTTTGTATTTAAAGCAAAGATTAGCCTGAGAATACAATGCATATGTGTTTTTTTTAAAATGCTATTTAACAAAAAAAATGTTGAATAAATAAGTGTATTTTTGTTTTTATAAAGTACTTTCGTTACTATAAAGTAACGGGTGCTGCAATGTTGAAAGGGACAGGTATACTTTATACAGTTCAGAAACTGTGAGGAACAAATGTAAATCACCTGAAGATCTCCTCAACTTCTTCACCGTGGGTGATCTGATGCAGACTCTTCCCGAGGCTGTTAAATTATTCAAGCTGGTGTTCACTATTCCAGCTACAACAGCATCTGTGGAAAGATCTTTAAAAAGGATTAAAACCCACAGTCAGAATCGGACCGACCAAGGCCGACTTTTATCCCTGGCAATTTTGTCGATTGAGATTCCAAGACTTTTAAAATTGAAACACAAAAATAAAGAGGAATTTTATAACAAAGTCACAGACAAGTTTGTTCAGAAAGATAGGCGAATGGATTTTGTAAGGTGCCACAAAACAGAAAATACATCAGGGGCGCGATCCGATATACGGTGCAGGTTTCGGCGCAAGCGTGGAAACCTGCGCCGCCCGTAGTTTCAGCTCGCACAGCGAGCTATCACATATACGGTGCCGGCAGTTGATAAAATGCCGTAAGTCGGACAAACTAGCGATGTCCAGAAATAAGCGTAAGTACAAATTTCTGGAGTCGCCAGTGACTTACGGCACTTTAGAAACTGCCGCCGCATAAAAAAAACGTACTAAAATATTAAATCTCCCGTTACTGTCTAACACGCCTCCCAAAAATAACCCGACACGTATACCCCTCTATCCGCAATCCCCCCTCTCACTCCTAATAATAAATATATTAACCCCTAAACCGCCGCTCCCGGACCCCGCCGCCAGCTACATTAAATGTCTTACCCCCTAATCTGACCCCCCTACACTGCCGCCAGCTACATTAAATGTCTTACCCCCTAATGTGATCCCCCTACACCGCCGCCAGCTACATTAAAATTATTACCCCCTAATGTGAGCCCCCTACCCCGCCGCCACCTATATTAAAATTATTAACCCCTAATCTAATCCCCCTACACCGCCGCCACCTATATTAAAATTATTAACCCCTAATCTAATCCCCCTACAACGCCGCCACCTATATTAAAATTATTAACCCCTAATCTAATCCCCCTGCACCGCCGCCACCTATATTAAATATATTAACCACTAAACCTAAGTCTAACCCTAACATCCCCCTAACTTAATTATTATTAAAATAAATCTAAATAATATAACTATTATTAACTAAATTATTCCTATTTAAAACTAAATACTTACCTATAAAATAAACCCTAAGATAGCTACAATATAATTACATTTTACAGGTAACTTTGTATTTATTTTAACTAGGTACAATAGCTATTAAATAGTTAATAACCCCTATTCAAATCAGCCAATAGAATTAAAGTAGCTCTCATCCGATTGGCTGATTTGAATTTGAAAGCTCAAATCAGCCAATAGGAATTCAAGGGATGCCATTTTTAATCGCGTACCTTGAATTCCTATTCAGTGTACGGCGGAAATCGTATGAAGAGGATCCTCCACGCTCCATGGCTCCAGTCTTCAGTTCCAGCGTCGCCGATCTTCAGTTCCAGAGAGGACGGTCTTCAGCTCCGCGGTCATCGGTCTTCAACTCCTCCGCTTCGCGACGGCTGGTTCCTGGAAGAAGAAGAGGTCGCCGCCTGGAAGAAGACTTCTCCGCCTGGAACAGGACCTTCTCCGCCGGTCTTCAGGACAGGTAAGGACCACTTGCGGGTTAGACTTAGGTTTTTTTTAAGGGGGGGATCGGGTGGGTTTTAGAGTAGGGGTGTGTGGGTGGTGGGTTGTAATGGGGGGTGTTGTTCTTTTTTTTACAGGTAAAAGAGCTGATTACTTTGGGGCAATGCCCCGCAAAAGGCCCTTTTAAGGGCTGGTAATAGAGCTGATTACTTTTTTAATTTAGTTTAGGGTAGGGAAATTTTATTATTTTGGGGGGCTTTGTTATTTTATTAGGGGGCTTAGATTAGGTGTAATTAGCTTAAAATTCTTGTAATTTTTTTTATTTTTTGTAATTTAGTGTTTGTTTTTTGCAATATAGATTAGTGTATTTAACTGTATTTTAGCTGAGATAATTGTAGTTTATTTAATTAATTTATTGATAGGGTAGTGTTAGGTGTAATGGTAACTTAGCATTTATTTTACAGGTAATTATTTTAACTAGGTAGCTATTAAATAGTTATTAACTATTTAATAGCTATTGTACCTAGTTAAAATAAATACAAAGTTACCTGTAAAATAAATATAAACCCTAAAATAGCTACAATGTAATTATTAATTATATTGTAGCTATCTTAGGGTTTATTTTATAGGTAAGTATTTAGATTTAAATAGGAATAATTTAGTTAATATTATTTAGATTTATTTTAATAATAATTAAGTTAGGGGGTGTTAGGGTTAGACTTAGGTTTAGTGGTTAATATATTTAATATAGGTGGCGGCGGTGTAGGGGGATTAGATTAGGGGTTAATAATTTTAATATAGGTGGCGGCGGGGTAGGGGGCTCACAGGGGTTAATAAATTTAATATAGGTGGTGGCGGCGGTGTAGGGGGATTAGATTAGGGGTTTATAATTTTAATATAGGTGGCGGCGGTGTAGGGGGATTAGATTAGGGGTTAATAATTTTAATATAGGTGGCGGCGGGGTAGGGGGCTCACATTAGGGGGTAATAATTTTAATGTAGGTGGCGGCGGTGTAAGGGGGTCAGATTAGGGGGTAGTACATATAATATAGGTGGCAGCGGGGTGGGGGGCTTACATTAGGGGTTAATAGAGTTATTATAGGTGGCGGCGGGGTAGGGGGCTCACATTAGGGGGTAATACATTTAATATAGCTGGCGGCGGTGTAGGGGGTAATACATTTAATATAGCTGGCGGCCGTGTAGGGGGATCAGATTAGGGGGTAATACATATAATGTAGGTGGCGTCGGGGTCCGGGAGCGGTGGTTGACAGGTAGATAGACATTGTGCATGCATTAGGTGTTAGGTTTTATTTTGCAGGCAGTTTAGGGAGTTACGGGGCTCCAATACTCAGCGTAAGGTTTACTACGCCTGCAATTTGTGGCGAGGTGAAAATAGAGTAAGATTTCTCCATTTTCGCCACCTTACGCTGTATATTGGATACCAAACTGCGCGGGTTTGGTATATCACTCTATGGACCAAAAAACTACGGCCGAACGGTGAAATATATGAGCGTAACTTCTAGGTTACACTGTATATGTGATACCAAACCCGCGCAAAATTTGGCGTCGCCGGCTTTTGCGGGCGACGCTGCATATCGGATCGGGCCCCATGTCTGCAAAAACAACAAGTTTGCCTTTCCCAGTTTTAAAAGTTTTTACTACACCCCACCTGTTATAATTAGCTAAATTAATGTTATTTAATTAAGAGCTCTATTTAAAAAAAAAAAAGTATATTTTTTCTCTGAAGCTATTTTGTAATATAATTAAAATATTAAATATTATCCAAAAACTGCTTTATTTTAAAGGCAATAAACATACTGCAGATGAGCTGGTGCTTTAATGAAGAAAGTTCTGCCTCTGTGAAGGTAAGACCATTCACTCTACTTTTTCATTTGTCTTGAATGATAAATATTGGAACTGCATTTGCCTATATAATCAGAATTGAATTAGTTTCTTACCTGTATGCGTGTGTTGTAAACACGCTCATTGTCCTTGTGCAACCTGCAAATTTAATCGTAAATTTAAGTTACCTCTATTGGGTTCATATATGGGGTTCTCTAGTGAAGTTTTTTTACTACACCCCACCTGTTATAATTAGCTAAATTAATGTTATTTAATTAAGAGCTCTATTTAAAAAAAAAAAAGTATATTTTTTCTCTGAAGCTATTTTGTAATATAATTAAAATATTAAATATTATCCAAAAACTGCTTTATTTTACAGGCAATAAACATACTGCAGATGAGCTGGTGCTTTAGTGCAGTGTTTCTCAACCGTGGTACTTTAGTACCTCCAACAGGCCAGAGTTTTATTATAACTGAACCAGTGCAAAGGTGTAGTAATCAGCTGATCAGTAACACCATGGTTACTAACCTGCCCTCACCCATAAACTGATTATTTCACCTGTGTACTGGTTCAGCTATAATGAAAACCTGCCCTGTTGGGGTACTTGAGGACCGCGGTTGAGATTCAATGTTTTAGTGTAACTGTCTAATTTTTCCATTTCAATTCAAAGAGACCAGCAGAAAATTTTCAATCTCATCACAGAAAATGAAGAAAGTTCTGCCTCTGTGAAGGTAAGACCATTCACTCTACTTTTTCATTTGTCTTGAATGATAAATATTGGAACTGCATTTGCCTATATAATCAGAATTGAATTAGTTTCTTACCTGTATGCGTGTGTTGTAAACACGCTCATTGTCCTTGTGCAACCTGCTAATTTAATCGTAAATTTAAGTTACCTCTATTGGGTTCATATATGGGGTTCTCTAGTGTATCATAGCCAGTGCCTCACCAGCCTCTGACCTCACCACACGTCAGTGATTTAGAGAGCATTTTTAATAATTTTAGAGCATGATAGACATGCCCTATCATAGGTTTGTTCAGTACAGAATCTGGGTGATAATAAACTAACATTCAGTACCTGTTTCACTAACCAGTAGAATGAAGTGATTACAATTGTAAAGAAAAATGTGCCTATTTTAAAAGATGATGATGATTTGATCACATTAATAAAAACATAATTTATCTAAGAACTTACCTGATAAATTAATTTCTTTCATGGTGGTGAGAGTCCACAAGCTTGTTACTGATGGGATATACATTCCCACCAGGAGGAGGCAAAGTCTCCCAAACTCAAAAATCCTACAAATACCCCACCCACCACACTCACACCTCAGTTTAAAGTATAGCCAAGAGGTGAGGTGTTAAAAGCATAAAAAAGAGGAACAGGAAAAAAGATGTGCTTATGAAAAATAAAAAAATAAAAAATAAAGAAAAAAATTGGGTGGGCCTCGTGGACTCTCGCCACCATTAAATAAATGAATTTATCAGCTAAGTTCTTACATAAATTATGTTTTCTTTCATATAGGTAGCGAGAGTCCACGAGCTTGCTAAAGATGGGATATAATACCCAAGATGTGGAAGTCCACGACTAACAAAAATAAATGGAGGGATAAAATAAAAACAGCTATTTTCGCTGAGAAATTAAATCCAAATGTAATAAAGTCTTTTTTTAAATTTTCAAAAAAAAATTAAAGTCATAGGCACTAGAATCAAACTGAGATAGCTGCCTGAAGAACCTTCCTACCAAAAGCTGCTTCTGAAGAAGCAAAAACATCAAAATGATAGAATTTAGTAAAGTGGCTGCTTTACAAATTTGATCAACTTAAGCTTCACTCTTGAAAGCCCAAGAATGAGCTGTAATTCTCTGAGGTGGAGACTGGCCCGCCTCCAAATAAGCTTTGTGAATAAAAAGATTTAACCAAGATGCTAATGAAATGGCAGATGCTTTCTGACCTTTTCTAGAACCAGAAAAAAAACAAAATAGACTAGAAGTCTGTCTGAAATCCTTAGCTGCATCTACATAGCATTTCAAAGCTCTTACTACATCCAAAGAATGTAAATATATTTCAAGAGTAGATTTAGGATTATGACACAAAGAAAGAACAATCATTTCCCTATTAATGTTGTTAGAAATTACAACTTTATGTAAAATTTATAAAGAAGTCCGCAAAACTGCTTTATCTTGATGGAAAATCAGATAAGGAGACTCACAAGAGAGAGCAGACCATTCAGATACTCCTCTAGCAGAAGAGATAGCCAAGATAACACTTTCCAAGAAAGTAGTTTAATGTACAAATAATGCATAGGCCTCTAGTTATCAATGTCTGTTGGACCTGATCTGACAGTGCGGATCAGGTCCGACAGAAATCGCTGAATACGGCGAGTAATATGCTCGCCGTATTCAGCATTGCACCAGCAGCTCACAAGAGCTGCTGGTGCAACGCCGCCCCCTGCAGACTCGCGGCCAATGGGCCGCCAGCAGGGGGGTGTCAATCAACACGATTGTACTCGATCGCGTTGATTTCCGGCGATGTCTGTCCGCCTGCTCAGAGCAGGTGGACAGGTAATGGAGCAGCGGTCTTTGTGACCGCTGCTTCATAACTACTGTTTCTGGCGAGCCTGCATACGGAGCTTGATACATATGCCCCATAGGCTCAAAAGGAGGAGCCTGTAGTATCTTTAGCTCCAGTTAAAGCCTGAACAAAACAGTGAATATCAGGAAAGCTAGCAATCTTTTTGTGAAATAAAACAGAAAGAGCAGAGATTTGTCCTTTCAAAGTATTGGCAGACGAACCTTTATCCAAACCATCCTGAAGAAACTGTAAAATCCTAGGAACTCGAAAAGAATGCCAGGAAAAATCATGAGAAGAGCACCATGAAATATAAGTTTTACAAACCTTATGGTAAATATTCCTTGAGACAAGCTTGCAAGCCTGAATCATAGTATTAATCACAGAGTCAGATAAGTCTCTATGACTGATGACTAAAAGTTCAATTTCCATGCCATTAAGTTTAGAGATTTTAGATCTGGATGGAAGAACGGACCTTGAGATAGGTCTGGTCTTAGAGGAAGGGGCCAAGGCGAACAACAGGACAGGACAAGGTCCGCATACCAAATCATGTGAGGCCACGCTGGGTCTATCAGAAACAAATAAGATTGTTCCATTATGATCTTTGAGATCACTCTTGGAAGTAGAACCAGAGGGGGGAAAATGTAAGTGGGCTGGTAAAACCAAGGTACTGCTAGAGCATCTAACATTTCCACCTGAGGATCCCTGGTCCTTGATAGGTACCTGGGAAGTTTCTTGTTCAGACGAGAGGCCATCAGATCTTTTTCTGGAAGGCTCCACATCTGCACAATTTGATAGAACACATCTGGATGGAGAGACCACTCCCCTGGATGTAGAGATTGATGGCTGAGATAATCCGCTTCCCAGTTGTCTACACCTGGGATATGAATCACAGTGATTAGACAAGAGTTGGATTCCGCCCAAGAAAGTATTCAAGATACTTCTTTCATGGTAACCTCGCCTTACGAGGATTCCAAACTCCTTGTGCTGTCAGAGATCCCCAGACAGCTCTCCAAACTGTAAGACTTGAATTTGTTGTGATCACAGACCAGGTAGGACGAACAAAGGAGGCCCCTTGAAGAATAAAGTGGTGATTAAACCACCAAGTCAGAGAAAGTTGAGTGCTGGGATTTAAGAATATTGTCAGGGTGCCAGGAATCAGACTGAGACGAGAAGTGCAAAAATAATCACACCTTTATTAACAGCAAAAAATAATAAAAAGTCCACAAGTCAAAAAACAAACCAGGAGTCAAAACCAGAGCTGGTAGTCAGACGAGCCGAGTCAGGAGCCAAAGCGAATAGTCAGACGAGCCAGAATCAGGAACAAGGAAAACAGCAGAGTCAGGAACAAGCCAGGGATCAGGAACCAGGAAGGACGTCAGGCAGCCAGGTAATACACAGGAACTCTTACAAACAGGTCTGACACAACACAAAGGCAAAGCATACTGAACAGAGGCCCTTTAAATAAGTGATGACATCACAATTCTGAGACTGCATCCTGTCTCACATGGATGATGCACACCAGTCTGGCCATAAAAGGAAGTGCAGGATATGAGCAGCATCCCCCACAATGCACCATAGTCAGGAAGAGAGGTGAGTAAAATGGCTGCCAGCAGCACATGGCAAACACAACAGGGAAAAAACCCTGACAAATATCAGTTGTGATATCGGAGTGCAATCCTTGTACCATTGGCGAAACATGCAAAGCTGTAGAGGTCTCATATGAAAACGAGCAAAGGAGGATCGCGTCTGATGCTGCAATCATGAGACCTAAAACTTCCATACACATGGCCACTGAAGGGAATAATAGGGACTGAAGGTTTAGACAAGCTGAAACCAATTCCAATCAATTCTTTTCTGTTAGGGATAGAGTCATGGATATCTTTCTGTAAACCTAAAAAGGTGACCTTTGTCTGAGGAATCAAGAAACTCTTTGGTAAATTGATCCTCCAATCATGTCTTCGAAGAAATTACAATAGTTGTTTTGTGTGAGATTCTGCTAAATGATTGCGCTAGTACCAAGATATCGTCCAAATAAGAAAACACTGCTATACCCTGCTATCTGATTACAGATAGAAGGGAACAAAGAACCTTTGAGAATATTCTCTAAGCTGATGCTAGGCCAAATGGAAGAGTGATACATTGGTTATGTTTGTCTAGAAAGGAGAATCTCAGAAATCGATAATGATCTGGGTGGATTGGGATGTGAAGGTAAGCATCCTGTAAGTCTATTATGGACATAAAGTGACCTTGCTGAACAAAAGGCAGGATTGTTACAAATTGATTTAAAGTTTTCAGATCCAAATTTGGTCTGAAAGATTCTTCCTTCTTTGGGACAATGACAAGATTTGAAAAAAAAACCAACCCGTATTCCTGTGGGACAATTACCCCCAAGAGTTCTAGATCTTTAACACATTTCAGAAATGCTTTTACTAGGTTTTTTGGTACATGGGTGAGAAAGAATCTTCCCATGGGAGGTCTTATTCTTAATGCAATTTGATACCCTTGAGAAATAATATTCTGAATCTACTGATTTTGGACAGAGTCTGCCCAAAATTCTTGAAATACTTATAGTCTGCCCCCACCAGAAGAACTGGATTGGGGGCCACACCTTCATGCTGGCTTAGGGGCCGGATTCGGTTTCTTACATGGCTTGGATTTATTCCAATTTGGAGATGGTCTCCAATTCGAGCCAGAGGAACGAAAAAGATTGGTAGCTTTAAATTTTCCCTTAGATCTTTTGTCTTGGGGAATAAAAACTCCCTTTCCTCCAGTAATAGTGGAGATGATAGAATCCAATTGAGAACCAAAAATACTTTTACCTTGAAAAGAAGATTTAAGCCATAAAGCTCTACTAGTTAGAATAGCTAAAGACATAGATTTGATGTTGATATTCACATCAAACATTGCACCACAAAGAAAATGATTTGCATGTTGAAGCAAAAGGATAATGTTAGATAATTCAGGGTCTGAAGACAAATGCTAAGCTAAACTGTCCAACCAAAAAGTAGAAGCAGCAGCAACATCAGCCATAGATATAACTGGTCTAAGAATATAGCCTGTATGTAAATATGCCCTTCTAAGATAAGATTCAAGCTTCCTATCAAAAGGGTGTTTAAAAGAAGTATTGTCTTTCATAGGAATGGTAGTACGTTTAGCAAGAGTGGAAATAGCCCCATCAACCTTAGGAACTGTTTACCAAAGTTCCAAATCTGACGCAGGCAAAGGATACAATTTTTTAAACCTAGAAGAAGGGTTAAAGGAGGTACCAGGTTTAGACCATTCTTTAGCAATCACATTAGAGATAGCGTTTGGAATAGGAAATACTTCAGGAGTAATAACAGTAGTTTTAAATACAGAATTTAAACAATTACTAGATTTATCATCAGGAGGTTTAGACTCCTCAATACCCAAAGTAAATAATACTTCCTTCAAAAGAGAGTTAATGTATGTTCAATTTTAAATAAAAAAGAAGACTTGTCAATTTCTGATGTAGGATCATCTGAATCAGAGGAACCCCCATCAGTAGAAGATACATCAGTATGCTGTCGGTCAGTAAAAAATTCACTAGACTTTGTAAAGTCCTATTACGTTTATTTGAAGGCGGAATAGCAGTCATAGCCTTCTCTATGGCTGCAGCAATAAAATCTTTCATTTCTGCAGGAATGCCTTTTGCATTAGACTGAGATGGAACTACAGTGGATGCATTTGTACTCATAGACATATTTTCAGCATGTAATACATTTTCAAAACAAGAGCCACATAACAGCTTTTTTACAACAAACAGAGTTAGCTTTAGTAGAACCATGTTTAGGCAGCTCAGTTCCTATGGTAACTTCTGGGACAGGATCAGACAGACATGATTGCAAATAGAAAGAAAAATAATATAAAGTTTGCAAAAAATTAAGTATACTTAGACTTCAAATGACAAGCTTTTGAGGAATGGAAAACAGGCCTACTAGTAAGATTGATTTAGCAAGTAAACAGATAGCCCTAAAATTTATTTTGGGCGCAGAGTGAAAAGAGAGGTGGACTTTTAAATGCCGAAAAAAGATGCAAAAATTTTAGTGTGAAAAATTGCGCGGAATGATGATGCGACGACAAGTCAAATACGCTAATTGCGTGCGCGGTCGCGCGCGTGTTCAATCTAAACAGAGGTAAGTGCAACTACAGTGGATGCAAAAAAGGGGCCCCTTATAGAGAATATTCTTTCTTTTGGTATACACTCCTTAAACAGAGGTTTAAAATATATAAGCTTTATCTAAATTGATAATAGAAGTTTTATGTAAAAAAAATCTGTCCCAAGGCATTGAATATATATAAACAATATAACCAAAAAACTTAAAAGAAAGTGCCTAAGCCTCAGCTGAGAGTGTTTTAACAATAAAGTTCATACTTACTTTAGCAGATAGCCAAACCAGTACTTATCAGCAGAGGTAATGGTAGAGGAGTATAAAGTCAATCTGTAAAGGGAAGCAGCAGATGAATCCCTGCGACCGATTTATAGAGAGCCTTAAGAGTAGATTTCCCATAGGTAAAGGGGTTATCAGGCAATACTTCCTTCACATCCCTCAGACAATCACTGTACTTTAGAGAGGAACTTGGCTTCAATATGCTTAGAAGCGCCTTTCACTGAAGAATCAAGCACATCATGCTTCACCACCTCCTAAGGAGGCAAAGTTTTTAAACTGAGGTATGATTGAGGTGGGCAGGGTATTTGTAGTCTTTTGGGGTTTGGGAGACTTTGCCTCCTCCTTGTGGGAATGTATATCCAATCAGTAACAAGCATGTGGACTCTCGCGAACTATATGAAAGAAAAGGTGTTCTTATTTCATGCCAAGATGCAATCACACTCTGGGAAACTGCTTGGCACCTAGCATGGGACGTACAAAAAGACAGCAAGCAGATGACTACATTATAAAGGTCACATTAGATGTGGTAGTTCCATTTGTAAAGTATGTGGACAATGTTATTGTGGCCAAGCAGTTCCAGTCCAGAGTCAAACAAAATGTATAGGTTTTGCAACATTGTACTAATAATGTACAATATCTGTTGGCATGACAACCAGGGAAACTTGTGTATGGATTAGGGAACAGCTCAATGATATTGTCTCCATAAATCCAGCCTTAGTAAAATATTATACATAAGATGGCTAGTGATAGATATTAAAGTAGATATTAAATTAAAAGGAGGAAATCAAGATGTTCTTTTGTCTAGAAAGAAAGCATTATGAATCTCTACTTTAAAAATTAGGAATCCTATTAAACATGAAAACTGACATAATGAATGTGTGGCATTAAAGGGACATTTAATACTAAATAAATACTAGATGGAATGATGCATTCAAAGAAAAGATTTTTCTGAGAATGACGTAGATATATTTCTTAAAGTTTTGACAAAATAAGTGTAAAGTTGTAGTGTCTATAAAACAATGTAAACTGCAATGTTGTAGGTTAGCTTCTCTGCTGTGGCCAATTAGGGACAGGTATAAATAGGTCACTGGAGTGTGCAGCCAGCTGGGTGGAATAGAATAGTGTTCTGCACTTCCATTTCTAAGAGGAACTGAAAAACTCACACTTTCAGGATATATTTAAAGGAAAAGGGGACAAAATAAATTATGAAAGTATATTGCAGAGTTTATATATATATATATATATATATATATATATATACACACACGTTTTATCATTATATATTAGTAGGTCAAAGGGCACCTTAAAAAGGACAGTCAACACCAGAATTTTTGTTGTTTAAAAAGAAAGATAATCCCTTTATTACCCATTCCCCAGTTTTGCATGACCAACACTGTTATATAAATATACTTTTTACCTCTGTGATTACCTTGTATCTAAGCCTCTGCAAACTGCCCCCTTATTTCAGTTATTTTGACAGACTTGCACTTAAGCCAATCAGTGCTCACTCCAGGGTAACTTCACGTGCATGAGCTCAATGTTATCTATATGAAACACATGACTAATGCCCTCTAGTGGTCAAAATGTAATCAGATAAGAGGCTTCAAGGTCTGAGAAATTAGCATATGAACCTCCTAGAATTAGCTTTCAACTAAGAATACCAAGAGAACAAAGCAAAATTGGTGATAAAAGTAAATTGGAAAGTTGTTTAAAATTACATTCCCTATTTGAATCATGAAAGTTTTTTTAGGACTTGACTGACTGAGGCCAGCATTCACAGTTAACATTTCATCCACCAGGGGTGCTTCTAAAGTATTGATAGTAGTGAAGAAAAGGGATGCACTGGCGAGTGCATCCCTTTTCTTTACTACTATATAATATATATATATATATATATATGTATATATATATATATAAAAAAACGTAGTTCTGGGTTCCAAGCACTCACTGTAGTCATGAATTGCCTGGGTGCTCTCTAGGGTGTATAAGTAGAGACCTTCAAAGAAAGAAGATGCACTCACAGGACTTATTGAACATTATTTTTATTAGTAATTCATCAACAAAGGTTTAGATGTTTCGGTCGTCACAGGGACCTTTGTCAAGACTGTTTCGTTATAGATGTATGTGGTCACCTCAAAACATATACCATATACATCTATAATGAAACAGTCTTGACAAAGGTCCCTGTGAGGACCGAAACGTTGACTAAACCTTTGTTGATGAAATAAAAAAATAATGTTCAATAAGTGCTGTGAGTGCCTCTTCTTTCTTTGAAGTATATATATAAATATATATATATATATGCACACACACATATATACAGTTGTATGTAAACGTTTAGGCACCCCTGACAATTTCCATGATTTTCATTTATAAATAATTGGGTGTTTGGATCAGCAATTTTATTTTGATCTATAAAATAACTGAAGGACACAGTAATATTTCAGTAGTGAAATTAAGTTTATTGGATTAACAGAAAATGTGCAATATGCATCAAAACGAAATTAGACAGGTGCATACATTTTGGCCCCCTTGTCATTTTGTTGATTTGAATACCTGTAACTACCTAGCACTGATTAATTGGAACACACAATTGGTTTGGTGAGCCCATTAAGCCTTGAACGTCATAGACAGGTGCATCCAATCGTAGAAAAGGTTTTAAGGTGGCCAATTGCAAGTTGTTGCTCTCTTTAACTCTCCTCTGAAGAGTGGCAACATGGGGCCTCAAAACAACTCTCAAATAACCTGAAAACAAAGATTGTTCAACATTATGGTTTAGGGTAAGGCTACAAAAAGCTATCGCAGAGATTTAAGCTGTCAGTGTCCACTGTGAGGAACATAGTGAGGAAATGGAAGACCACAGGCACAGTTCTTGTGGGATACTTAACACCTGCTGAAAATGTTCTAAACCTTTTCTGAGGAATCAAAATAAACTAATACTCTTCTCAAAGCTGTATGTTCATCTTACTACAAACTCTTCATGAAAACTACTCATATTTTCTATGCTTATGCACAGCTTGTGTTTTCCTATGTAGGGTGCCATCTTGTAACATGTGTGCACCCAAGTCATGTGATGCGCACAGCAGCTTCTCTCACTGATGTTATAGAAGGCAGGCAAATTGTCAATGCTAATTTACTGTAATGCAAAGCATGCTTTACAGTATATGAGGACAAAGATCTACTGAATAATAGTGAGTTAAAAAAAAACGCTGCTAGACTCTCCCCCTCCCCCTCCGAATATCGGGCTGGCGATTGAAACTGATCTTAGTTATAGCAGTGAACAGTGAAACACACAGACTGTGGGTATGTTCAGTACATAAAACAGTGAAACACACAGACTGTGGGTATGTTCAGTACATAAAACAGTGAAACACACAGACTGTGGATCTGTTCAGTACATAAAACAGTGAAACACACAGACTGTGGATCTGTTCAGTACATAAAACAGTGAAACACACAGACTGTGGGTATGTTCAGTACATAAAACAGTGAAACACACAGACTGTGGATCTGTTCAGTACATAAAACAGTGAAACACACAGACTGTGGGTATGTTCAGTACATAAAACAGTGAAACATACAGACTGTGGGTATGTTCAGTACATAAAACAGTGAAACACACAGACTGTGGATCTGTTCAGTACATAAAACAGTGAAACACACAGACTGTGGATCTGTTCAGTACATAAAACAGTGAAACACACAGACTGTGGATCTGTTCAGTACATAAAACAGTGAAACACACAGACTGTGGGTATGTTCAGTACATAAAACAGTGAAACACACAGACTGTGGATCTGTTCAGTACATAAAACAGTGAAACATACAGACTGTGGGTATGTTCAGTACATAAAACAGTGAAACATACAGACTGTGGGTATGTTCAGTACATAAAACAGTGAAACACACAGACTGTGGATCTGTTCAGTACATAAAACAGTGAAACACACAGACTGTGGGTATGTTCAGTACATAAAACAGTGAAACATACAGACTGTGGGTATGTTCAGTACATAAAACAGTGAAACACACAGACTGTGGGTATGTTCAGTACATAAAACAGTGAAACATACAGACTGTGGGTATGTTCAGTACATAAAACAGTGAAACATACAGACTGTGGGTATGTTCAGTACATAAAACAGTGAAACACACAGACTGTGGGTATGTTCAGTACATAAAACAGTGAAACACACAGACTGTGGGTATGTTCAGTACATAAAACAGTGAAACACACAGACTGTGGGTATGTTCAGTACATAAAACAGTGAAACACACAGACTGTGGGTATGTTCAGTACATAAAACAGTGAAACACACAGACTGTGGGTATGTTCAGTACATAAAACAGTGAAAAACACAGACTGTGGGTATGTTCAGTACATAAAACAGTGAAACACACAGACTGTGGGTATGTTCAGTACATAAAACAGTGAAACACACAGACTGTGGGTATGTTCAGTACATAAAACGTATAAAATATGTTTGATAAAAGAAGATGCAATTACTGTATAGCAAATATAAAATAGATCTTTGTCCTCATACACTGTAATGCACGCTTTGCATTACAGTGAATTAGCATTGACAATTTGCCTACCTTCTATAACATCAGTGAGAGAAGCTGCCGTGCACATGTGTCACGTGACTGCAAAGCCTGAAACTTGCGTTACAAGATGGCACCCTACATAAGAAAACACAAGCTGTGGATAAGCATAGAAAATATGAGGAGTCTTCTTGAAGAGCATGTAGTAAGATGAACATACAGCATTGAGAACAGTGTATTTATATATATATATATATATATATATATATATATATATATATATATATATATATATATATATATATATAGACACACATATTTGTGGTCATACGTGGATTTACTCTGTTGTAAGATGCTATGGTCTTTTTCATACTTAAAGGGACAGTCAAGTAAAAAAAACTTTCATGATTCAAATAGGGCATGTAATTTTAAACAACTTTCCAATTTACTTTTATTACCAATTTTGCTTTGTTCTCTTGGTATTCTTAGTTGAAAGCTAAACCTAGGAGGTTCATATGCTAATTTCTTAGACCTTGAAGGCTGCCTCTAATCTGAAAAATTTTTGACAGTTTTTTTTACCAATAGAGGGCGTTAGTTCATGTGTTTCACATACATAACATTGAGCTCAGGCACGTGAAGCTCCTAGGGGTCAGCACTGATTGGCTAAAAATGCAAGTCTGTCAAAAGAACTGAAATAAGGGTGCAATTTGCAGAGGCTTAGATACAAGGTAATCACAGAGGTAAAAAGTATATTATAACTGTGCTGGTTATGCAAAACTGGGGAATGGGTAATAAAGGGATTATCTACATTTTTAAACAACAAAAATCTGATGTTTACTGTCCCTTTAATGTTGATATAGGCTCTAATATGGTCCTTTCTGGCATGGATAGGGTTAGAGTAGCCCAGATTGGGATCTATTAACCAATTAGGAGATAGCAGACTGATTTGAAATGTCTCAATGTGTAATGGTTTTGGGTCTATGAGGAATGCGTTAACCGAAACACGTCATAACGCTCTTATCCTGCAAGAGGACTGTTTTTAGCAATTTCACGTGCATGTAATAAAGTAAAAATATTTTTGATTTACAACATTTAGCATTTTTGTTCAAATCGGATATAAAACAAGCAACAAAATATCCAAATGCTGAACTGTGCAAAAGATGACTGCATGGTATATAACAATTAAAAAGTAACTAAGAGGAGTTCCACTCAGCCATTGTTTTCACTGTTTAATATACATTCTTTGTCCTTAGCAAAAAGAGAGATAAGGGGAAACCTAGGTTCCAACATGGTGGGGCCAATTACTTTATAGAAACTCTGTGGAACTGACAAATCTAGGGGCAAAATAAATAATGAAAGTATACTGCCATGTTATTTTTACTACCCAAAATTAGACACTTTATATTAAATCAAATACTTGTTAATGTCCCTTTAATTTAGCAATAGGTGTAAACAATGAACAGACGCAAAAGATAGAAGCAGCCATTTGTGTGAAGGTTAAACTGTGTCATGAGCCAGACTCCACCTCCACCACTTCAGCTACCATACTGAACCCTAAGGACTGTGGGACCAGTAACACGCTGGAACCCTGCTCCCTATGAAAAATGATGGTCTTGTCCTGGTTAGGTGGAGTAATCTCTAGCATGTCTGAGCGCAAGGGAAGCAGTAGAGCTGGAGCGTTTATAGAGTTCTGTGTATAATCTGTAATTAGAACTTCTTCATTGCCTTCAGTCCCTTCTGAATCTACCATTTGCACCATCACTAGGGTAGTCTCAGATTCTGCTGCCTCCTCTGCTACTGCGGCTGAGTCTCTTGTCACAGACTTTTGTCCCTTCTCTTTGTGGCTATGCAGGTGACGCTTGAGGCTATGTTGTAGAGTGTAACCCATTCCACATACCTGGCAACGGAAAGGCTTCTCCTCCAAGTGGGATTTCAGGTGGCGCCTAAGTTTGGTGGCAAGAGGGTAGGACTTACCACAGTACTGGCACAGAAAAGGGCGATTGCCCGTATGAAGCTGCTCATGGGCACGCAGAGTGTGAGGATCTTTAAGCTTCTTGCCGCAGACAGTACACAGGTGCATCTCTCCAGTGTGCATTATTAGGTGTCGCTTTAGGTCAGGCCGCTGTGGAAATGCATCTCCACAATACTGGCATTTATAGGGCTTTTCTCCTGTGTGCAGTCTCGTGTGAATCTGTAAGTTACCTTTGTGTCGAAAATCCTTGCCACAATCTGGACATGTGTATGGCCTCTCCCCTGTGTGCAATCGCATATGGATGCGCAGCGAAGAGCTATTAGCCAGCTCTTTGTTACACACACTACAGTGAAGAGGTGGCCTGGAGATACCCCTAGAATGCACACAGTAGTTTTTGCGATGAATGTGGAGTGTGGGTCGACGGGCAAAACTTTTGCCACAGTCTTCACAACGGAATGGATGTAATCCAGTGTGCAAAACAGAATGCTCACGTAGGTCACGCTGAGTACCATACGCCTTATCACAGAGAGAACACTTAAAGGGACGTAATCCCAGGTGGCCAAGAACATGTGCTTTGAAACTTTCCTCTGAGCTGTAGGCTTTTCCACAGTCTTTGCACATGAATGGCTTTTGCCCACTGTGTGTGAAACCATGTCTCTTCAAATGACTAAGCTGAAAGAAGCTCTTTCCACAATCCGGACATTGGAATCTGCGTTCTGTCTGGGTTTGGAGCACCTTATCTTTTACTGCAGTTCTTGAAGGTTTAGTTGTTCCATTTATTGTCCCCACCTCCTGCTTAGAGACTTTAACTTGATTCTTGCACCTCTCCCCTTTCCCAGGTGCTGAGGAAGGATGGGTACGTTTAGCAGCAACTCTCAGCTTTTTCCTCTGTTCCACATGGTTGGGTGAAATGGTAATTTCTCTATCTGAACAGCTTGCTGGTAGTTTGTGTGCTTCAGTGGATTCTAAAACATTTGTCTTGCTAAGACAATCTCCTTTCTCTTTATTCCCATCCTGAATGTTTTGTGTGCCTGCGGTTGCAGGATTTGAGTCACAGCTTTTACTCCTTGAGTTAGGGGTACATTGCATAACTTTTTCTGCTTTTTGGATGACAGCTAATTCTTCCCTTTCCACATTCATCTCAACAGTAGCTGGAGTATCTGCAAAGAATAAAAATATAGCAAACAGAAGAAATGTTACTATTTACAGCACACACAATAAAGAACCTGAAAGAGACAAAATGAGGATCTTTACATAAAAATGTAAAGACACAAGAGTCTATACAGCAAAAATGGACATTTAAACAGTGGATGTGTAAGTCATACAAAGCAAAAGCACATCCAATTCAAAATATCTCCTTTGCAATGTTTGAAAATGGCTAAGACATGGCTACCTTGGTGCTTTTCACAGCTCACAGACAAAAGCTCATGCCCATAAAAAACGGCCATGTTGGCTAAATATATGTCCTCAACCAATCAGGAGCTGATTCACAGAGGTTTATGTTTCTAAGTATTGGACAATGGTAGCGGCAGCCATGCCTTCAACGTTTTCAAATGCTGCACAGAAGACATTTATGACGTGATATTTTTAGAAGTTACTTTTGTTTACAAAAAGTTTTTTTAAAACAGTTTAGTGCAAATTTGGGTCAGATGCAGACCAGCTCATCTTCCTTATTGCTGACAAACTAGAAAGACAACAAAATGTGCAGCCTTACATTTTATTGCAAGTCCTCCTCTTTGCAATGAGCAGTTGTGTGCTATTTCTCAGGATGCACGTTAGAAATAGCACAGATGCCTTGAATTTTTTACTAGCAGCCTAACGGTTAAAATACCCACTATGATTGTATAATTGTATTAATTACAGGACACAAGGAAACAAAAGTACTCATCTGACAGTGGATAAAGCTTAATAACGTGCCTAGTGGGATGGCATCAACCAAGTGTGCAGATTCTTTTAGCCTACTTGTGACTTTCACAGAAAAGATCTTTCTTGTAGTATATAATTCTCAACCCAACCAAAAGGACAGTCCAGATGTACCACGCAACCAACCCCCAAAATACATTTGGCTTATATATGACTTCAAAGTATTGGTGCAACTATATCTCGTCAAGGCATGTGAGCTACGGGTCTACATAACCTTACCCCAACACCTTTAGGCAGACAAAATCCCAAAGGGTCATTTGCATACATTAAGGGAACAAAGGGGACAAGGAAAGAGAAGCACTTAACTGGGAATGGGCAAACCTTATGATGATAAAATGTTGTTAGAGCATGTCATTTTATCACTAGCGACTATGCAAAGCTATGTGTTTAATTCCCACAAAGGGGTTAAAAACACAGTTAAATTCCCACTCTGGACTTGCAGAGCACTTCTGTTCCTGAGTCAAAACTGCTGCTGATCCAATCAGCAGTGCTAGTTAAACAGCTAGGTCATGATGAGTGCTGCCAATTGGATAAGCAGCCGTTTTCACTTGCAGATAAAATAACATGATGTAACTAAATAAAGCATGTCATTTCATCACTATAATGACCATTTAATAGCTTGTCCTATGGGATGGTACCCACACAGGGTGCAGCTCACTGATTCTAAGGAAGGATGGTGTAATAGAATGTAATACAGGGATACACAAATTTGCTCCTAACCTAGGAACCAACAGCTTTTGGCCATCCTTATGATACATTGTCAGACACTGTAAAGCACGTTTTTTGTTTTTATAAAATAAACAGCAGGCCTATTAAAAACATCAAAATGATAAGCCATTATTCTGGCATTTTGTCTCGGAAGGCTAAGGCATACCTAATAACAGGTATCTCCATTAAAATGTATGGAGCTGTTATATGTTACAACAAGTTAACATAGTTTACAGCAGCAATGGAAACTAGGCCTAAATGTTTTAATTAAATCTCCTAATATATAAAAGTTACACATATTAAAATTACAAAGCATTCTCTCAAATACTTGTTTAACCCCTTAAGGACCAAGGCCATTTTTCAATTTCTTTCCCTTAAGGACCAGGGCTATTTTTACATTTCTGCGGTGTTTGTGTTTAGCTGTAATTTTCTTCTTACTCATTTATTGTACCCACACACATTATATACCGTTTTTCTCGCCATTAAATGGACTTTCTAAAGATACCATTATTTTCATCATATCTTATAATTTACTATAAAAAAATTTATAAAATATGAGGAAAAAATGGAAAAAAACACACTTTTTCTAACTTTGGCCCCCAAAATCTGTTACACATCTACAACCACCAAAAAACACCCATGGTAAATAGTTTCTAAATTTTGTCCTGAGTTTAGAAATACCCAATGTTTACATGATCTTTGCTTTTTTTGCAAGTTATAGGGCAATAAGTACAAGTAGCACTTGGCTATTTCCAAACCACTTTTTTTCAAAATTAGCGCTAGTTATATTGGAACACTGATATCTTTCAGGAATTCTTGAATATCCCTTGACATGTATATATTTTTTAGAAGACATCCCAAAGTATTGATCTAGGCCCATTTTGGTATATTTCAAGCCACCATTTCACCGCCAAATGCGATCAAATAAAAAAAATTGTTCACTTTTTCACAAATTTTTTCACAAACTTTAGGTTTGTCACTGAAATTATTTACAAACAACTTGTGCAATTATGGCATATATGGTTGTAAATGCTTCTCTGGGATCCCCTTTGTTCAGAAATTACAGACATATATGGCTTTGGCGTTGCTTTTTGGTAATTAGAAGGCCGCTAAATACCACTGCGCACCACACGTGTATTATGCCCAGCAGTGAAGGGGTTAATTAGGGAGCATGTAGGGAACTTCTAGGGTTAATTTTAGCTTTAGTGTAGTGTAGTAGACAACCTCAGGTATTGATCAAGGCCCATCTTGGTATATTTCATGCCACCATTTCACCGCCAAATGCCATCAAATTAAAAAAATCGTAAAATTTTTCACAATTTTAGGTTTCTCACTGAAATTATTTACTAACAGCTCGTGCAATTATGGCACACATGGTTGTAAATGCTTCTCTGGGATCCCCTTTGTTCAGAAATAGCAGACATATATGGCTTTGGAGTTTCTTTTTGGTAATTACAAGGCGGTAAAATGCCGCTGCGCATCATACGTGTATTTTGTCTAGCAGTGAAAGGGTTAATTAGGTAGCTTGTAGGGAGCTTGCAGGGTAAATTTTAGCTTTAGTGTAGAGATCAGCCTCCCACCTGACACATCCCACCCCCTGATCCCTCCCAAACAGTTCTCTTCCCTCCCTCACCCCAAAATTGTCCCCGCCATCTTAAGTACTGGCAGAAAGTCTGCCAGTACTAAAATAAAAGCTCTCTTTTAATTAAAAAAAAAATTCCAGCATATTTACATATGCTGCTGTGTAGGAGCCCCCCATAATACCCAACCTCCCTGAGCCCCCCCACACAGCTCTCTAATCTCCCCCCTCTCACTATTTGGTGCCATTTTGGGTACTGGCAGCTGTCTGCCAGTACCCACTTTTCAAACTTTAGTGCATTTTTTTTTTAAATTTTTTTTTTCTGTAGTGTAGATGGCCCCCCCTCTCCCAGATCCTTTTTATAAATAAAAATTAAACCCCTATCACCCGCTCCCACCACGGATCACCTCCCGCTCCCACCACAACCGGACCGTTTATGTGCTAATACTATGTTAAGATCGGGGGCGCGCGCATGCAGCCCCGCCCCCACACGCACCGGCACCATCGCACGATCGGCACCATCGCTGGCCGATGCAGAGAGGGCCACAGAGTGGCCCTCTCTGCATCGGTGTGCCAGAAAAGGTATTGCCATGATGCCTCAATATCGAGGCATCACGGCAATACCTTGAAAGCGGCTGGAAGCGATCAGGATCGCTTCCAGCCGCTTTAAACACTTAGGTCGTACAGGGTACGTCGCTGGTCTTTAAAGACCAGGTTGTGTGCGACGTACCCTGTACGACTCGTGTCGTTAAGGGGTTAAAAAGTAGAATATCTTGATGACAAACAGACAATGGGACAGATTTATCAAAGGATCCAGCTGCAGATTCGCATGAGCGAACTTGCAGTGTAGAGTTAAGAAGCAGTCGATATCAGACCGCTGCTTCTTAACCCACTTCACCACCTGTTATGTGGCGTATCTCAATCTCCCCGGACATTTCCGACTGGGGAAATTAACAGCCCCTGCTAATTTGCAGTTGGCTGCACGTGAACAGGGAGCAGAATTGCACAATAGCCGTAGTTTGCAATGATAAATGGGGGGACGAGATGTATGCCTCTGTCCCCCGGACTTTGTTAATTCAGGCCCCATATACCCTACTGCATTTGATTAGCAGTTCTAGTTAATGATGTAATACGACATCTGGTGAACCAATGACAAGAGGCACATATGTAGCCACCAATCACTAGCTAAATACCAGTAGTGCAATGCTGCTCCCGAGTCTACCTAGGTTTTCTTTTCAACAATTACCAAAAGGAAGGAAGGAAGTACGATAATAGAAATACACTGAAAAGTATTAGAATCTTATGCAATATAAAAGGTTACTGCTTCTGGATAATGACATCAACTATACATACTTCTATACTAACTAATCAATTGTAATTTATGTGGCATGGGATACACATGTAAAGAGTGCCTACTGGTGCTTTGGCCATAAATGTTATACTGTATAGATGTGTTTGAGGATGGAAGTGCAAGCCATCGTCTGAAATTCCTACAATAGTTCTACGGATAAGTGTATTAACACAAAGAGAAATCACATATGTAACAGTGGTTATACTGGCTGGAGTGTAGTATTAGAGATCTCTAACTGTAAGATTAAACTAGAGTACAAACCTATCACTTGACATGCAGCTTCATTAAGCTGTGCTGATGATGGCTTATGGGTCAATCCCTCTGATATTTCATTCCTAAAAGGATCCAGAATGATGGACAACTTAGTTCCTTCTGCTGCTGTTGTGATGGGTAATAACGCTTTCTCTTGTCCTGCTACCAAGGTCTGCTCTATCTCTGGAGTCTCTGCTGCAGCTGACTGACCAGTCCCATTAGACATTATGTGCACTGCCGTACCCACTAATATTTTAACATCTTTGGGTACCAGTGGCAGCTCATTTCCCTCTGCCCCAGGTGACTCTTCTATATTAGGTTCTGGGTCTTCGTGGGGTCCTGCAGCAATTAGATTTGTTACGTCTTTCTCTTTCCCCATCTCTGCTGCTGGTACTAAGACTTCCTGGGTCTCAAATGTGATTGGAATTGTGACTTCCTGAGGCTCCACTGTGATTTGCACTTCCTGGGTCCCTGAAGTTGTTTCCTCTACACATTTGTGGGGCTGCATTGTTTCTGGTGCACTGAGTTCTTGGGATTTCACTGCCATGTACTCTGTGGCTTTCTGTTGCTCCGGTGACACTGTCACCTTTATAAGTTCCTGTACCTTAGTGCAGGAAGGAGTACCTGAGTCCTCCGTTACAGCACTTAATTTCTTTACATGATCCCGTGTCTCTCCTAAATGTCTAGCACAAACTCTGTGATCTTCATGATGAAGTAGCAGCTCTGAGCCTGGGGGGATGGAATTAATTATTTGAAGATACAAATCCCCATTGAAGCGGTACAGTCTCACATTATGTTGCTTTGCACTTCTTACAAACCTGTATTTGAAAAAATATATACAAATGAAGGGAAATGTTAAACAGCATGTCTATTCATTTATTAACATTGGTCAGTAGGTTTTAGGACAAAGGTGAGATAACTTATGCCCTGGTGCTGGGGAAAGTGCAAACTAGCTCTCACTATTGTACTGAAAAAAGGGAAACAGACACACAAGAATGTAGTATAATAACAATATTTATTATGAACTTATTGCAATGACATAAATTAGTAATCAGCTGATAAAGCACGGCAGTGATTAAACTATAAACCCATTACTTATCTTCGGGTTTCGGATAAGGTATTAATGGCATGTGACAGCGCTGAGAGACATTATTCAGTGAACACAAGCAGATGCTGTATCAAACTTCTCTCTAAGATATTGCCCAAAAAAACTCACCTGCCCCCCTCTCAGCAATTCTAATACTTAAACTACAGTTTAGCTGGTGTGTCTAAAGTTATGTCAATCATATTTTATTTAGTGAGTGTGTAGCAAAAACTAAGAGTGTTCTCGTAACAATCGTATATTCTCACACTAATATAGTAGCACCATATCCTTTCGAATGTGACATTCCACTCTTTTTAAATAATAACACTGCTTGAGAAAAAAACAGCAGAGGGAATTTCTAGATAACAACACTGCTTGAGAACGGAAAAGAGTGAAATACAAGTGTAACATTTCTTAAAGGCATATATGTGTTTTATGTGATGTTTATGCATACTGTATATACATATATATATATATATATATATATATATAGTCTAAAAAGCATATTTTTAATATAAACTGCTAATACATTAACTGTTTAATTATTTTTGCATGGAATTTTGAACATTTTCCAACCCCTTACAATAACATTTCCAAGTGTTGCTGCACATCTATTTAGACAGGGGAAATGTTATACCTAAGTTTGCAAACAAATCATGTTTTACATTTATATCTTTATTATTTGAATTATATGTAAGCTATTAAGTATAATTCAAGAAAAATAATTTATACTTTTTGTCCTTTAAATTATTATTTTTTTAATTTTGTCAAGTACAAAAATACAAGAATTACAGATTATCCATCATCACAAGTATAAAAAAAGGAAAGAAGGAAAAGACTGGAGAAAATATAAAATAGTATTGCATAAAAAAAATCAAACAATTAAACAATATATAGCCTTTAAAGTAAAAACGGTCTTGGGGTTAATCTCCTGGTCAAAATACATCCTCAGGTTGGGAGATAGAATATGTCTTTGGGTAGAATTATATAAACATTCAATAAAACCCCCCAATTAAGAACATATTTTTGAATAACCTCTTTTTTCCCCAACGCAAGACATCAAATTGTCTTTAAAAGAACATTCCAGTCAAAATTTAAATGCACATAGATTTATTACATCTTTGAATAGAAAGATATTTGCAATATACATGTATTGGCAAAAATGCTTCTTGTAAAATGTATCACTGTTTTAGTGTTAACATTTTTCTCTGCACGTGCATGTGAAGCATAGCTAGCTATTGTCACTGAACCCACATGTTAAATAATGCAGCTGCTCAGATAATCAGTGGGGCTTTTTTTTAAAAAAAATCATGTCAGCAATTAACAAATTGAGTCATTAACAGATGGTACAAGCACCTTAGGCTCTCTGATCAAATGCTGTGTTTAAAATGCTGGTGCATGGTGCATACTTAAATACACTTTTGAAACAGCTTTAGCTTTTATTATAAGCATTTTTGCTAATACATGTATATTACAAAACTGCTTCTGTTCAATACTGAAATGCACCCATGTGGTTTCCAATTTTGGCTGGAATATCCCTTTAATCTATTGAAGAATTACACTTTGCTTAAAGGGACAGAAAAGTTAAAATTAAACTTTCATGACAGATAGACCATGCTATTCTAAACAACTTTCTAATTTACTTCTGTTATCAAATTTGCTTTGCCCTCTTGGCATCTTTTATTGAAGAGTAAAACTAGGTAGGCTCATAACAGCTCGGGAGTGTGCACATTTCTTTAGTATTCTATGGCAGCAGTGTTTTGCAACATTGTAATACAAAGCTACAAATAATTTTGGAAATTTGTATGCTCTATCTGAATCATGAAAGTTTAATTTTGACTTTACTGTCCCTTTAATGGGTGGGGAGCAAGCTGCCAGCGAAAGTGTTTTGTTTTTATTAATGTAAACAATTAGTCAACCATATTGAGTTGATATATTGGTCAAAAGAACCCTGATAGGTTGCCTACTTTTTGGGACTAGGTGAATGAGTGCTGTTTGGTGAAACATTATAACATTAAAACTTCTACATTTCTGCCTGTTTCTAAGCCACTACAGACAGCCTCTTGTCACCTGCTTTTTTATTAGCTTTTCACAACAGGAGACTGCTAGTTCATGTGGGCCAAACAGATAACATAGTGCTCACGCCCGTGAAGTTGTGCACAACATAGCACTAATTGGCTAAAATTCAAGTCAATAGATAGTAAATAGCCTTATGATAAGGGGGCTGTCAGAAGAGGATTAGATACAAGGTAATCACAGGGGTAAAAAGTATATTGATATAACCAGGTTGGTTGTGCAAAACTGGGGAATGGGTAATAAAGGGATTATCTTTCTAAACAATAATTTTTTTTGGAGTTGACTGTCCCTTTAAGTAAGCAATATGTTACCTTTAAATTAAAGGGACATGGGAAAAAATGATTATTTTATCATTCGGATAGAGTATAGAATTTAACATAAAAAAAGTTTCTAATTTACTTCTACTATAAGTTTACTTTGTCTATGTATTCTTGTCAATAAAGAATACAATGAGAACAGATAGCATACATGTGTTTGGTGAACTATATGTAAGAAGTTTTAACAAATGCTTTTGGGCACTAGATGGCAGCACCATTTGCACTCCGTATAACAGAATTCTTGCAAAACTGCTAGCATATAATGATCCAAACATGTGCATACTCCTGAGCCTACCTACCTGCTGTTCAATAAAGGATTTAAAGAGAACAATGTAAGTTAGACAATATGAGTAAACAGGAAAGAAGCAGCGATGCTGTTGCGCAAATAGCGTAAGGAGTAGCAAATAGCGTGCGGGAAATCCGGCTCCCAATGGCGCCAAGCCGGATTTCCCATACGGCTATTGGCTAAGAGGTAAAAACGTCACCTCTCTTGCAAAACAGCATTCTGTCGTGGGCTGCCTTAGCAGCTCAGAACGGCAAACGCTTGAAACAAGAAAAGGAGCTTTCAACATGAAGTATTTTATACTTCATGAACGAAAGTCCCCTTTATTTGTTTCAATGGTCAATCCTAGCATTTCACAAACGCTAGGCTTGACTTTCACTTTAAACCGAGGAGAGAAATAACATGACTGTGCCTGCACATGCCAGATACATGCTCCCTTACAAGTCCCAGGACTAGCTTCCTTTAAAATGGGATGTGGCTACTGAGGAGATTTTGAGGTAAAATATATTCCATTTTTTTTCATAGTTATGTTCAGGTGATATTTCTAGCCCGCTCTTTACAGCTATGCTGCATCACTTCCAAGCTTCAACATTTGGGTATCATGTCCCTTTAAAGGGACAGTAAACCTTAAAATTAATGTTATATAATTCTGCACATAGTGCAGAATTATATAACATTATATTAGCCAACCATTATTTAACATAATATAATATATCAGCAGAGCCCAGAGAGCGGGTCTGTAAAACAGCGTTTTTTGCTAAAAATAAAAAGGCAATATTATGTTAAATAATGGTTGGCTAATATAAGTTTATATAATTCTGCACTATGTGCAGAATTATATAACATTAATTTTAAGGTTTACTGTTACTTTAAGTAAATTATTCAAAGAGCTATGCTGTTATCAGTAATAGGAGAAGGTGTAGCATGTTTTAGAGATTGGGTCAATATGAAAATCGTTCCCCCCCCCATGCAAATGTCTCACTGTGGTGTACAGAGAGTAATCATCCCTTTAATTTATTAAGGATTGTTAAAGGGACAGTTTACTCAAAAATAGAACATATTTAAAACAAAAGTACTTCAATAATTAAATATATTGGTGTTGATAACTCAATATACAACCTTATCGTTTGCCGCATAAAATCGCATTTTAATGCACATTGCTGGTATGCATTACAAATAGAAATCTATGTAGGCACTTGTTTCTAATAAAGATGGCCTGACATCATTCTGTCTAAGTCTTCTGCATGCAAGTGATCAGATCGATCAACAGCAGTGCATGCACTATAAGGAACTCCGTAGTTAATCGATCTGATCACTTGCGTGCAGAAGACTTAGAAAGAATTATGTCACAGTTATTAGAAACAAGTGCCTACATAGCTTTCTATTTGTAATGTATACAAGCATAATGTTCTGTTTTGTTTTTTTAGCCCAGCTGAGGACTGTGCTAAACATTCCGTAGCCTCTTTGCACACACTTGCCCTAGACCGCTGCTGCACACGTTGCCGGTCTCTGCTATATGGAGCATGGACACAATGGGGTTTTTTTTCTGCCAGAAGTAGAAATTTGTCAAATAGCTGCATACATAATTTATAAATAACATAATTTATGTAAGAACTTACCTGATAAATTCATTTCTTTCATATTGGCAAGAGTCCATGAGCTAGTGACGTATGGGATATACAATCCTACCAGGAAGGGCAAAGTTTCCCAAACCTCAAAATGCCTATAAATACACCCCTCACCACACCCAAAATTCAGTTTAACGAATAGCCAAGTATTGGGGTGATAAAGAAAGGAGTAGAAAGCATCAACAAAGGAAATTTGGAAATAATTGTGCTTTATACAAAAAATCATAACCACCATAAAAAGGGTGGGTCTCATGGACTCTTGCCAATATGAAAGAAATTAATTTATCAGGTAAGTTCTTACATAAATTATGTTTTCATTTATTTAATTGGCAAGAGTCCATGAGCTAGTGACGTATGGGATAGTAATACCCAAGATGTGGAACTCCACAGAAGAGTCACTAGAGAGGGAGGGATAAAATAATAACAGCCATTTTCCGCTGAAAAAAAATAATCCACAACCCAAATTATAAGTTTATTTTCATAATGAAAAGAAAATACTTAAACATAAGCAGAAGAATCAAACTGAAGCAGCTGCCTGAAAAACATTTCTACAAAAGACTGCTTCCGAAGAAGCAAATACCTCAAAATGGTAGAATTTAGTAAATGTATGCAAAGAAGACCAAGTTGCTGTTTTGCAAATCGACCCACTGAAGCTTCAGTCTTAAAAGCCCACAAAGTGGAGACTGATCTAGTAGAATGAGTTGTAATTCTCTGAGGCGGGGCCTGACCCGACTCCAAATAAGCCTGATGAATCAAAAGCTTTAACCAAGATGCCAAGGAAATGGCAGAAGCCTTCTGACCTTTCCTAGAACCAGAAAAGATAACAAATAGACTAGAAGTCTTCCTGAAATCTTTAGTAGCTTCAACATAATATTTCAAAGCTCTTACCACATCCAAAGAATGTAAGGATCTCTCCAAAGAATTCTTAAGATTAGGACACAAAGAAGGAACAACAATTTCTCTATTAATGTTGTTAGAATTCACAACCTTAGGTAGAAATTTAAATGAAGTCCGCAAAACTGCCTTATCCTGATGGGAAATCAGAAAAGGAGATTCACAAGAAAGAGCAGATAATTCGGAAACTCTTCTAGCCAAAAGGAACAACACTTTCCAAGAAAGTAGTTTAATGTCCAAAGAATGCATAGGCTCAAACGGATGAGCCTGTAAAGCCTTCAAAACCAAATTAAGACTCCAAGGAGGAGAAATTGATTTAATGACAGGCATTATACGGACCAAAGTCTGTACAAAACAGTGAATATCAGGAAGCTTAGCAATCTTTCTGTGAAATAAAACAGAAAGAGCAGAGATTTGTCCTTTCAAGGAACTTGCAGACAAACTCTTATCCAAACCATCCTGAAGAAACTGTAAAATTCTAGGAATTCTAAAAGAATGCCAAGATAATTTATGAGAAGAACACCATGAAATATAAGTCTTCCAAACTCGATAATACATTTTCCTAGAAACAGATTTACGAGCCTGTAACATAGTATTAATCACTGAGTCAGAGAAACCTCTATGACTAAGCACTAGGCGTTCAATTTCCATACCTTCAAATTTAATGATTTGAGATCCTGATGGAAAAACGGGCCTTGAGACAGAAGGTCTGGCCTTAATGGAAGTAGCCAAGGTTGGCAACTGGACATCCGAACAAGATCTGCATAGCAAAACCTGTGAGGCCATGCTGGAGCTACCAGCAACACAAACCATTGTTCCATGATGATCTTGGAAATCAATCTTGAAAAAAGAACCAGAGGTGGGAAAATATAAGCAGGTTGGTAACACCAAGGAACTGCTAACGCATCCACCGCTTCCGCCTGAGGATCCCTGGACCTGGACAGGTACCTGGGAAGTTTCTTGTTTAGATGGGAAGCCATCATATCTATTTCTGGAAGACCCCACATCTGAACAATCTGAGAAAACACATCTGGATGAAGCAACCACTTCCCTGGATATAAAGTCTGACGGCTGAGAAAATCCGCTTCCCAATTGTCTATACCTGGGATATGAACAGCAGAAATTAGACATGAGCTGGATTCCGCCCAAGCAAGTATCCGAGATACTTCTTTCATAGCTTGGGGACTGTGAGTCCCACCCTGATGATTGACATAAGCCACAGTTGTGATATTGTCTGTCTGAAAACAAATGAACGGTTCTCTCTTCAACAGAGGCCAAACCTGAAGAACCCTGAAAATAGCACAGAGTTCTAAAATATTGATTGGTAACCTCGCCTCTTGAGATTTCTAAACCCCTTGTGCTGTCAGAGATCCCCAGACAGCTCCCCAACCTGAAAGACTTGCATCTGTTGTGATCACAGTCCAGGTTGGACGAACAAAAGAGGCCTCTTGAACTATACGATGGTGATCTAACCACTACGTCAGAGAGAGTCGAACATCGGGATTTAAGGATATTAATTGTGATATATTTGTATAATCCCTGCACCATTGGGTTAGCATACAAAGCTGGAGAGGTCTCATATGAAAACGAGCAAAGGGAATCGCGTCCAATGCTGCAGTCATGAGACCTAAAACTTTCATGCACATAGCTACTGAAGGGAATGATTGAGACTGAAGGCTCCGACAAGCTGAAACAAATTTTATTCGTCTCTTGTCTGTTAAAGACAGAGTCATGGACACTGAATCTATCTGGAAACCTAAAAAGGTGACCCTCGTCTGAGGAATCAAGGAACTGTTTGGTAAATTGATCCTCCAACCATGTCTTTGAAGAAACAACACTAGTTGATTTGTGTGAGGTTCTGCAGAATGTAAAGACTGAGCTAGTACCAAGATATCGTCCAAATAAGGAAACACCGCAATACCCCGTTCTCTGATTACAGAGAGTAGGGCACCGAGAACCTTTGAAAAGATTCTTGGAGCCGTTGCTAGGCCAAATGGAAGAGCGACAAATTGGTAATGCTTGTCTAGAAAAGAGAATCTCAGAAACTGATAATGATCTGGATGAATCGGAATATGAAGATATGCACCCTGTAAGTCTATTGTGGACATATAATGCTCTTGCTGAACAAAAGGCAGAATAGTCCTTATAGTTACCATTTTGAATGTTGGCACTCTTACATAACGATTCAAAATTTTCAGATCCAGAACTGGCCTGAATGAATTTTCTTTCTTTGGGACAATGAATAAATTTGAATAAAACCCCAGACCCTGTTCCTGAAACGGAACTGGTATGATTACCCCTGAAAGCTCCAGGTCTGAAACACACTTCAGAAAAGCCTGAGCCTTTACTGGATTTGCTGGGATGCGTGAGAGAAAAAATCTTCTCACAGGAGGTCTTACTCTGAATCCTATTCGGTACCCTTGAGAGACAATAGTCTGAATCCATTGATTTTGGACAGAATCTGCCCAAATGTTTTGGAAGAATCTTAATCTGCCCCCTACCAGCTGAGCTGGAATGAGGGCCGCACCTTCATGCAGACTTGGGGTCTGGCTTTGGTTTCTTAAACGGTCTGGATTTATTCCAACTCGAAGAAGGTTTCCAATTGGAACCAGATTCTTTGGGGGAAGGAGTAGGTTTCTTTTCCTTATTTTGTCGAAAGGAACGAAAACGGTTAGAAGCTTTAGATTTCCCCTTAGGTCTTTTATCCTGAGGCAAAAAAACTCAGTTCCCCCCAGTGACAGTTGAAATAATCGAATGTAACTGAGAACCAAATGACCTATTATCTTGGAAAGAAAGAGATAGTAATCTAGACTTAGATGCCATGTCAGCATTCCAATATTTGAGCCATAAAGCTCTTCTAGCTAAAATAGCCAAAGACATAGATTCAACATCAATTTTGATGATTCAAAAATGGCATCACAGATAAAATGATTAGCATGTTGAAGCAAGCGAACAATGCTAGACAAATCAGGATCTGTTTCCTGTTGCGCTAGACTTTCCAACCAAAAAGTTGATGCAGCTGCAACATCAGCCATAGAAAAGGCAGGCCTGAGAAGATAGCCAGAATATAAATAAGCTTTCCTTAGATAAGATTCAAGTTTCCTATCTAAAGGGTCTTTAAAAGAAGTACTATCTTCCATAGGAAATGTAGTACATTTAGCAAGAGTAGAAATAGCCCCATCAACTTCGGGGATCTTTTCCCAAAACTCCAATCTAACTGCTGGCAAAGGATACGATTTTTTAAACCTTGAAGAAGGAATAAAAGAAGTACCAGGCCTATTCCATTCCTTAGAAATCATATCAGAAATAGCATCAGGAACTGGAAAAACCTCTGGAGTAACCACAGGAGGTTTATAAATGGAAGCGCATATGAACGTAGAAATCTTAGCACAAACTTACTTCACCACCTCCATAGGAGGTAAAGTTTGTAAAACTGAATTTTGGGTGTGGCGAAGGGGTGTATTTATAGGCATTTTGAGGTTTGGGATTGTATATCCCATACGTCACTAGCTCATGGACTCTTGCCAATTACATGAAAGAAATATAGATATTACTGCATACAATGTTCTATACAACATTCTACTTGAGTCAGCTCAGATTTGCATATGGCATACGATTGGTGGGTGGGAGTGTTAGCCACAAGCACAGCTCAGCCCTTTCCTTGTCGAGTGTCAGTCCTATCCAGAATAATTTCATTAGCAGGAATATCTCTCTCTCTCTCTCTCTCTCTCTCTAAATATATATATATATATATATATATATATATATATATCATTTGTATTAGTTTTAAAGGGATATGAAACCCACATTTTTATATTTTGTGATTCAGATAGAGCAAATTTAAGCAACTTTCTAATTTACTCCTATTATCAATTTTTCTTTGTTCTCTTGGTATGCTTTGTTGAATGAGCAGCAATGCACTACTGGTTGCTGACTGAACACATGGGTGAGCCAATGACAATCGATATATGTATGCAGTCACCAATCAGCAGCTAGAACTTGAGCTTTCCTAGATAAACCGTTCAGCAAAGGAATTCAACAAGAGAAGGAAGCAAATTAAATAATAGAAGTAAATAGGAAAGTTTTTTTAAATTGTATTCTCTATCTGAATCATGAAAGAAACATTTTGGGTTTCATGTCCCTTTAAGTCATTTACTATTGGTATATTGGTCCGTGATTTCTGTGTAAACTGTCCATTTAAAACTTTCTTTGCTAAATAACACAATGCAATTTATAAGTAATTATCCAATGAATTGCTTGCTGGAACTGAAATAATATATTTAAAAATGGTTAAATAAAATATTTTTAGACCTTATCTAATAGTGGTATCTCTCATCTGTTTGTCATGAGATTCTGCTAATATTGGTAGAAGATTTGACTTCAGGTATCACATTTTGGGTTGAGTTATCATTTGTGTAGCCATAAAGAACTAGATTGTAAGTTCCCATGGGAATAGGGCCCTCAATCCCTCCTGTATGTGTTTGTAAATTTTGTCCTGTATCTTACAAGTCTTGTATTGTTTTATTTAAAAGAATTGTATCCATGGACAGCGCTGCGGAATATGTTGGCGCTTAATAAATAAAGTATAATAATAAATAATAATAAAGAACTATAAATATGAAGTATGAATCTTAACATACCTTAGCCATTTGCTGCTTGCTTCCTGGGGAACTGACCCTGGGTTAAAGGTGTCCTGTAAAGAGAAAATTAAATCAGAATATGAATTATACACATTGTTACATGAAGATGCAGTGCACACTCTGCTCACCGTACTACCCAGTGAGTCATCTTCAGATTTTAGCATATCGAGAGGAAGCAGTGATCCAGTGTTTAGGACCTCCCCAACACACCACAATCCTAAACGTTCCTTCTGTGAGAGAGAAGGCCCCACTGCCAGCCCTGGTGGGAGGCTGAGCAAATCCTGCCAAGGGGCACATAGCCTGCACCCATCTGTCTGAAGACGCCTTGGTGTATCCATACAACCTGCAGAAACAGGGATAAAAAATGTCTGTAAACAGATCCGAGATGTCCGAAACACATAGTGTATAAAGCAGAAGCTTATATTAAAGGAATATAAAATGTGTAAAAAATGCCATAATGTGTCAGCTTCAGAACAGCAATGAACTAGCGGGACCTAACTGAAGACATATGGCGAGCTTATAACAAGAGACATATGTGCATAGCCACCAGTCAGCAGCTAGCTCCCAGTAGTGCATTGCTAATCCTAAGACTATGTATGTATGCTTTCCAACAAAGGATACCAAGAGTAGGAAATACATTTGTTAATAGAAATAAACTGAGAAGATTCTTAAAACCTGCAAGGATCATGAGAGTTTAATTTTGACACTCATGTCCCTTTAAAACGCAAAACGTAATTATTTATTTTACATCTTAAAGTGCGGATTTTCCCACTGCCCCAACTGGTTAATGGATTTGAAAAACTTTATTTACAATTATTTTGCAATTCAGTCCTTAAAGTGAATGTCAATTTTGATGCTAAAGTGCCTGGTTTTTAAAAATTGGATTAAAACCAGGGGCACTTTAATTCATCAAAATTTACATTTCACTCATGTTGAGAAAAAAAACTTACCTTTTAATCTTCACAGCAGCTCCAGCTTCCTCCGGTCGTCGCAAGCCATTTCTGACGTCAGAAATGATGGATAGGTCATCCTCCAATCACGGCTTCCCCCCCCCCCGGGGGAATCAGTGTCTGATTCAACTCCGTGATTGGAGGAAGCCGGATTCCTCATTTTAGACCCAGGAAGAGGCTTTGCGATGGGTGGAGGAAGCTGGAGCTGCTGTGAAGATTAAAAGATAAGTTTTTTTTCTCAACAGGAGTGAAATGTAAGTTTTGATTAATTAAGGTCCCTGTTTTTAATCAAATTTTTAAAAACCGGGCACTTTAGCATCAAAATTGACATTCACTTTAAAGGGACATGAAACCAAAAAAAATCATTTCATGATGCAGATAGAGAATACTATTTTAAAAAAGTTTCCTATTAACTTTTATTATCAGATTTGCTTTGTATTCCTGTTATTCTTTGTTGAATAGATATCTAGATAGGTAACGTGCACGTGCCTGAAGCACTACATGACAGGAAATAGTGCTGCCATCTAATGCTCTTGATAATGTATAACATTGTTGCAAAACTGCTGCCGTATAATACTGCAGACACGTGCACACTCCTGAACATACCTTCCATCTTTTCAACAAAGAATAACAAGAAAACAAAGAAAAATTGAAAATACAAGTAAATTGGAAAGTTGTTTAAAATTGTATGTTCTATCTGAACCATTAAATATTTTTGGGGTTTGTTATGTCACTGTAACTACTATCAGTGATTTATAAATGTGATATAAATTCTGGAGCTCATTATTTTGTCTCCTAAAGGAGACAAGATAAAAAACACTCCAGAGGTCTTGGCTGTGGGATGCAAAATTATGAATCCGGCTTCCTCCAATCACAGCGTTGCCTCAGGCGATGGGGGAAGTCGTGATTGGAGGAAGCCAGATTCATCATTTCTGACGTATGAAGAGGCTTTTGACGGCCAGGGGAATCGCTGGAGCGACTGTGAGCGACGAGTGAAATGTAAATTTTGATGCATTAAAGTGCCTTTGTTTTTAATAGGATTATTAAAAACCAGGCACCGATTCATCTGAATTGACATTCACTGTAATTAATGTTAGATCACTTGCTATGCTCTAAAACCGAGCTGCTACACAATAACGTAGCTTTAAACATTTGGGTCTAGCTGGTATATTTTACTCAATAGATCATACTTGGGCCGCTACTATTTAGTAAACACTTGCTACTTGTAACAGCGGCACCTGACAGCTAGTCAGAGAATTTCCATCAAAACTTTTAATAACACTGGTAATTATGGTAACGTGTAGATGTGGGATGTGTTTTGCTTCAGTGGGGCGGGCGGCTTGGCATCCTAATGGCTGTTCTGTCAACTGAAGCATAACTAAAACAAAATTGCAGCTGCTGATGATTGGGTCAGCAGCATTTTCCGCTAAGGACCAGAAGTACTCTGCAGTTCCCGAGTTGCATTTTAACAATATCGGTTGATAGTGATAAAATCACATGCTTTAAAGTGATTGTAAAGTTTAAGGAATAAGTGCCCACTGCCTAGTATCTAAAAAAACTCTTAAAAACAGGGGCACTTTAATTCATTAAAATTTACAAACACGTTTCCTCCAATCGTTGCAAGCCCCATGAGCTGGTTTCCATTGGGGGCACGCAACGATTGGAGAAAGCCAGATTCGTCATCGATCGGCAAAATGCAGAAGGAGATACGGGCGGAGGATTTGCGGTCTGTTTATCATAACGAAATGGTAAGTATTAAAAAAAAATTGCGCGTTTGTAAAGTTTAATGAATTAAAGTGCCCCTGTTTTTAAGACTATTTTTAGATACCGGACACTAATTCCTTAAACTTTACAATCACTTTAATGAATGAGAACATGTATTTTTTTCCACTTTAAAGTGAAGGTCAATTTAGATAAATCGGTGCTCGGTTTTTAATAATTTCACTTGTTTTCTTCAAATACTTACCTTTTAATCTTCACAGCCGCTCCAGCGATTCCCCAGGCCGTCGGAAGCCTCTTCATACGTTAGAAGTGACGAATCCGGCTTCCTCCAATCACGGCTTCCCCCCTGGTGGAATCATGGCCTGAGGCAATGCCGTGATTGGAGGAAGCCGGATTCGTCATTTTGGACCGGCGAAGAGGGCTTGCGATGGGCGGAGAAAGCACTGCAGTGGCTGTCAGGATTAAAAGGTACGTTTTTGAAGAAAACGAGTGAAATGTCAATTTTGATGAATTAAAGTGCCCTTGTTTTTAATAGGATTATTAAAAACCGGGCACCGATTCATCTAAATTAACCTTCACTTTAATGGCCCTTTAACTTAAAGTTTAAAGAAAGATTGTAGGTAAAACCGTACAAAAAAACCCAGTATATTAAAATCATGGGATACAAAAAAAAGTCACCATAATACAATAGATAGATAGATAGATAGATAGATAGATAGATGTAGGACTGTCATGGTTTCTGGGCAGAGTGGCAATTTCTCAGTGTATTATTAGAACATGAGTAAGGGATTTATAATATCAGCACAGGGATCACATAATCTGTATAATAATAAGAATATTATTATTCAGTAAGTATTTTAGTACAAGGTCAGGATATAACCATCACATGACCTCATGATTTGTATCTTATTAGCACAAGGGTCCAATGTCTTCTGTTATAAGTAAAAATGCATATTATCATTAATAAAATATATATTATTTGCACAGTGGTCACAGTTTCCATATTCTAAGATATTACCTGTTTATTGAGATCACTTTGCTCACAGTATATGTAAATACAGGGTCACAGTGTTTGTTTATTAGTAGTACTGGGTTTACAGAATATGTATACATTAAAGCAATGGTTCTGGTGTTGATATTAATATCCTGGGGGCCACTTTTTCATTATTCAAAACATAATGGGGGTTTCAATGTTAAATAAAAGCAAAGAAAAAAAAAAAAAGCTTTGTGTCACTTAGGGCTAGATTTATCATAGCTGAGGCGTAAAGGGGCACGTATTCGCGCCCCTGTACGCCTCAGCTCGGCTGTGGCGGTGTGAAGTTACCCGTAGGTAATCAACATTGCACACGAGCGCAATTTTGCACTCGCGTGCAATCCCGCCCCCTGCCCGCGCACAGCCAATCACGCGCAGGCAGGAGCTGACAATCTCCTCGGTCGGACTCGACCGAGGAGATTAAATTTCGCCACCTTGGAGGTGGCGAAGAGCTTAGGGAAGCAGCGGTCTGGTGACCGCTGCTTGATAAATCAAGGCGAGCAAGTTCTTGTGAGAACTTGCTGCCGTAGGGGCTTGATAAATCTAGCCCTTAGTGACTACTTCCCAAGCATACCCTAAACTGAGTACAATCCAATTGTATCAAAGTTAGGAACCTAACTTGGGATATGACCCATCAATAGCCCCATAAATGCACTGCCTCTATTCACTCTCATAGGTGATAATAGAAAATACGTACATCATATAAACATCTGCCTAATAAAAACTAGGCTTTGTGTCACTTAGTAACTACTACCCAAGTATACACCAGACTGAGCAGAATCAAATGACATCAAAGTTAGAACCATATCTTAGGAACAGGACTACTCAAGAGCCCCATATATGCACTTACCCTCATCCAATGACACCAAAGATAAGACACTAACTTGGGGATAAAACCCCATAGGATCCCTTGAATGCACAGCCCCTATTCACTCTCATAGGTGATAATTACAAATACGTACATCATATAAGCATCTGCCCTATAAAAACTAGGCATTGTCACTTAGTGACTACTACCCAGTAGGGCTGAGCGATATGGGCAAAAATAAAAATCGCGATTTTGGACCTTAAAGGGACACTGAACCCAATTTTGTTTCTTTAGTGATTCTGATAGAGCATGCAATTTAAGCAAACTTCTAATTTACCCCTATTATCAATTTTTCTTTGTTCTCTTGCTATCTTTATTTGAAAAAGAAGGCATCTAAACTAAGGAGCCAGCCAATTTTTGGTTCAGACCATATAAAGTACTTGTTTATTGGTACTGTCCAATCAGCAAGGACAATCCAGGTTGTTCACCAAAAATGGGCCGGCATCTAAACTTACATTCTTGCTTTTCAAATAAAGATACCAAGAGAATGAAGAAAATGTGATAATGGGAGTAAATTAGAAAGTTGCTTAAAATTGCATGCTCTATCTGAATCACAAAAGAAAAAATGTGGGTTCAGTGTCCCTTTAATTTTTCAATAAAAAATGTATTTGTATGTCCAATACACTCTTGAGGCATAAAAATACAAACCACAAAATAGTTAAAATAAAATTAGCTGCCTGTGCTGTCGTTACATAGTAGCCACTTCTTAGGTCTTCTGACACAACATTGTCATATGTTCTTGGGCAGTCATTCTAACTGTGGTATGATTAACATATGAACTTAAATATATACAGTACGTATGAAAGACGAGATCATCAGCTTATACTGAACAGTCACACTTATAATACTCCAAGTATGCCCCGGAACACTCTCCTCTCCACTCCCCTTGTTGATTTTCAACTGTATGTAGCCCCACGGAATATTACAGGAATGTAACTCTCTTACCGCTCACTAGAAGATTACCTCCGTGCCTTCCTGGTATCCAGGACTATCGCTGTAGTAGGGAGCACTACCCGTTCTTCTACGGGATGTAGCTGGCTGTCTGCCTTCTCCTACCTCTTACAACTCGTGAGTCCGATACCGTCCACAGCACACTTCCGGTGGCGTCTTGGTTGGGGGAGGAGAAAGGAGTCTCTGTGTCCGGGAGGTACAGCGGTCCTCCGCAATAAGGTGCAAATCTTGACTGGATAACTTCAATCAATACAGAAAAGAACGATTCGCTCCTCAACTATTAAAACGTCCATTTATTGTACAAAGTTTAAAAAGCAAAAACAAAGCTTGCAATACAAATGTGAGGTGTTAGGCGCAGCACTGCGCCTAACACCTCACATTTGTATTGCAAGCTTTGTTTTTGCTTTTTAAATTTTGTACAATAAATGGACGTTTTAATAGTTGAGGAGCGAATCGTTCTTTTCTGTATTGCTTTAACATATGAACTTCCCATACATCAGAAAAAAATATATCTTTCAAAACGAAGCCTCTTCTTTAAAAGAAAGTCTTGTTGAAGGGTTTAAAAACATTTCAGAACGTGCACCATGGAAAATAGATCAGACAGTAGAGTAAAAGTGCACTTGTACTTCACTGTATCAGCTATTTTCCGTGGAGCACTTTCTGAATTGTTTGCATCAATAAATACTTTCTTTAAAAGAAGAGGCATTATTTTTTCTATGTAAACAGGCTTTATTTTATCTGTGTAGGCAGCTGTGACTGCTGCCATCAGAGCTGAGGCAAACCGGCAAATGCCTCCATAGCGCAGCTCCTGCATAGCCTCTCTATTCCCCCCACCCCCTCCTTTCCCTACAGAAGCCTGCACGCAATGAACAGTTACAGCCACCCCTCCTCTGCGTCATAGGTGATTTCATAGGGGGCAGAGCTAAAAATCACATACTCTTGCGGTTTTTAAATTGCGGCGATTAATCACAGTTTAAAATTGCATATGCGATTAATCGTGCAGCCATACTACCCAGGTATACCCCAGGCTGAGCAAAATTCAATGAAATCATCGTATACGCGCCCCTGTACGCCTCAGCGTTGATAAATCTAGCCCTTTGTATCACTTGTTGAAAAAGAATACGCACATATCCTACTCTAGCGTGGGAGCTAGCTGCTGATAGGTGCCTGCACACATTTGTCTCTTGTGATTGGCCAACTAGATGCATTCACCTAGCTGCCAGTAGTTCAATGTTGTTCCTTCAGCAAAGGATAACAAGAGAATGAAGTAAATTTAATAATAGAAGTAAATTGGAAAGTTGTTTAAAAGTGTATGTTCTATCCAGATCATGAAAGAAAATGTTAGAGGTTCCTGTCCCTTTAAGACCCTAACTTGGGGATAGAACCCTTCAAGAGTCCCCTGAATACACTGCCCCTATCCACTTGCATAAGTGATAATGGCAAATACATATGAACATCTGCCCTATACAAACTAGGTTTTGTGTCACTTAATGACTACTACCCAAGTAAACACCAGACTGAGCCGAATACAATGACACTGAATGTAGGACTTTGTTAGGATCCCCCTGAATACACTGCCCCTATTTTCTCCCATATGTAATAATGTCAAAACATACATAGGACCCCTCAAGAGCCCCTTGAATACATTTCATTATAACAATTATTAAAACACCTGCCCTATAAAAATCTAAGCTTTGTGTCACTTAGTAACTGCTACCCAGGAAAACCCCAGACTGCACACAATGTAATGACATCAAAGTTAGGACTCTCAGCATCCCACTGAATTCACTGCCCCATTTACTCTCATAGGTGATAATGGGAAATACATTGTATAAACATCTGCCCTATAAAAACTAGCATTTGTGTAACTTAGTGACAACTACCCAGGTATACCCCAGAGCCAGACTGAGCAAAATTCAATAACATCAAAGTTAAAGGGACATGAAACCCAAATTTTTTCTTTCATGATTCAGATAGAGAATACAATTTCAAACAACTTTCCAATTTACTTCTATTATTTAATTTTCTTCTTTCTCTTGTTATCCTTTGCTGAAATGTTTATCTAGGCAAGTTCATATACAGCAGAGAACCTAGGTTCTAGCTGTTGATTAGTGGCTGCATATATAAACTGAATGTCATTGAATCACCCGTGTGTTCAGTTAGAAACCAGTAGTGCACGGCTGCTCCTTCAACAAATGATACCAAGAGAATAAAACAGATTAGATAATAGAAGTAAATTAGAAAGTTGTTTAAAATTGTATTCTCTATCTGAATCATGAAATAATTTTTTTGTGTTTCATGTCCCTTTAAGACCCTTACTTGGGAATAGAACCCATCAAGAGTCCCCTAAATGCCTCTATCCACTCTCAGGTAATTATACAAATATATAAATCATATAAACATATGCTCTATAAAAACTAGGCGCTGTATGTATTATATTGTATGCCATTATCACATATGAGTGAATAGGGCCAGTGCAATCAGGGGTCTCCTCAGGGGTCTTATCCCCAAGTTAGGGTCCTATCTTTGGTGTCATTGGATTCTGCTGAGTCTGGGGTATAATTAGGTAGTAGTCACTAAGTGACACAAAGCCTAGTTTTTATAGTGCAGATGTGTATATGATGTACGTATTTGCCATTATCACCTATGATAGTGAATATGAGCAGTGGATTCTGGGGGCTATTGTACCCAAGTTATTGTCCTAACTTACCACTGGATTCTGCTCAGTCTGGGGTATACTGCGGTAGTAGTCACTAAGTGACACAAAGCTTATTTTTTACATTTTTTCCTTTGTTTTTATTTAACATGGAAATCCCCATTAGAATTTGAACAAGGAATAACGAAAGTGTCTACCTTCAGGTGGGTAGGCTATAAGGGAATTCTTATTAGAAACACAGTAGCACAGCGTGTTCGATAACAGGGTGTGTATTTTACAATCAAATGGCCCCTGTAAGTTTATTACTGTACCAGAGTTTGCACGTTATATATTATTATAGTATAGTCTTTTTCAATCACAGTCTCTAGTTATTACTAACACAGGGAACACAGCAAGTGCGTATTATAACAAGGCATCGCATACTGTGTATATATATAAGTGCCTGGGTCAGAGTCAGTGATTTAGTTATGGCATAGTGGTGACAAATATGCAATCAGACTCATTATCACCATTGATGTACCTTAACAATGTGGTATATAAAATTGTAGTCACGTGGTGTGTATATTATTTGCACAGGTAATATTATTCACCAATTTCTACCCAGACCCACACATTACCTGTGTTTATATCCCCACCAGGAAGCATATTTCCATCATTCAGTACATTATAAATTGCAAATCCGGAAGTGAGTCCATAAAAACAGTCCCCCGGCAACTACGAAGAAATAAACTAGTTCCTGACTTATATCGTACTGTTTTACAGTGTGCCAGTAAATTCATTATTATCATCAATTGTTACCTTTTGTATTATCATATATATATATATATATATATATATATACATATATATATATATATATATATATATATAGATATACACATATACATATATATATATATATATATATATATATATAGATATACATATATATATATATATATATATATATATACACCCCCCCTTAAGAATGAAACCTTTTGGACTACATGTCCCATAGACATTTGCGAACTTTAGAAGAAATTTACGTATTTATTACACACATCTGTCAGGAAAAATGCGCTGACAGGAGGCGGGTGTGGTTGTCATGGCGACCAGGCTTCCCTTTCCGCCTAGAATCCGGATATTTGTATGTTGTAGAGCTACCGGGAGTAAGCGAGCGAATCTAGCATTAGAAAACGGACTGCAGATACCTACCGGGAGCCGAGTCCCGAGGTAAGAGAGGATTATTATTGTAAAAGGGGCGGAGTATGACGTAATCATACCGTGACGACGTCACCGTCGTAAAGTGCGTATACTGATTGAAAGGCTTTCAGTGTCTGGAGCATTATCTCTTTATAGTATTTTTCACCGGTGACGTATTTGATTTAGTTGGTCTACACGGAACACTGTCATTATATGATTGAGTTGCCCTTCTGTGTCATTTTGGATACATATCTCTACATAACTCATTTATACAAATTCCCCATATTGAGCTCTGTCTATTACAAGACTGTGTTTCATTATAAAACTTTTAGCCTTCATGGTGCTCTGTCTCATTATAACGCTGTTAGTATCCTTAGAGGGGCTTGCTAAAATAAATTACAGAATAGTTTTCACATATATAAAAAAACCTGATATGTAATCCTGTTTTTGCCAAATGCACTCTCCCACTACAGTAGTAAATTCTACTAGATATAACTAGAATTACTGCAGTTTTCTATGGAAATGTAAGGGTGAGAAGCCCATATGTGAGGTGGGAGAGACAAAGGTGTGTTGCAGACAAAAAACTTGGTATATATTTCTTATGTTAATGGTATAAGTACTTCTTAAGGTAATCTGGCATTGCAACCAGGCTATATAGGATAAAATGGTAATTTACAGCATAATGTATTGTTTATGTGCATAGATTATAAGAGGGGGGATGTAAACGCTTTGGAGAAATCCATTGACACGTTTCCAAGGATCTTTGGAATGTGCACTAGCAGGTCCTAAAAATTACATTAGAGACATGATATACAAATATTAAAGCTCATTAAAGTGCTGCAGCGTAGCTATAAAAATCTGACTAGAAAATATAACCTGGACATCTCTATGTTAAAAAGGAACAACATTTCTCAAGTAGTCACATCCTATTGCAAAAGGACTTTAAGCAGCCAATCAGGATGCTAGTCCCAGGAATTGCAAGGGATCGTGCTTCGGGGATGTGCAGGCACTGTCATGTTATTTCCCTCCTCAGTTTAAAGTTTACTATGAAATATTGCAAGATTTCAGTGAAATATCATGAGATCACATAAAAGCAAAGTGTGACATGAACTGAAGAAGCTGATTGGCTGTTTCAATTTATTTTCAACATGTAGCTGACAGCAGCAGAATGATAGCTGTTCACAGAGCACTTACTATTGTAAACGGAATATTTTTGAGGTAAAATATCTTCCTTTTTTACATAGAGATGTTCAGGTGATATTTTCTTGTCAGATTTTTACATTTATGCTTCATCAGGTTCAAGTGATTTAGCATATGGGTATTATGTCCCTTTAAGTGTAATTACAGCCTAGTTCTTTGGAATCACAAGGGTTAATGACAGTTTACTGTGAATGTCCATAAACCATTACAGGAGGAATTTGTGTCCTGTATATATCTTAATTAGATGGACATGAAACCCAAAATGGTTTTTTCATGATTTAGGTAGAACATATAATTTTCCAGTTTACTTTACTTACTATCATCAAATTTTCTTCATTCTCTTAGTATAATTTTTTTGAAGGAGAACCAATGCACTACTGGTTTCTAACTGAACACATGGGTGAGCCAATGACAATTGGGATATATATATATATATATATATCTATATATATATATATATATATATATATATATATATATATATATATATATATATATATATATATATATATATATATATATATACACACACAGCCACCAATCAGCAGCTAGAACCTAGGTTCTTCCCTGCTCCTGAGCTTTTCTGGTTAACAAGAGAAGGAAAAAAATTAAGTAATAGAAGTAAATTGGAAAGTTGTTTAAAATTGTATGCTATGTCTAATTATGACTACTATCCCTTTAAATATTTGGTGCAGGTACTCGTCAAGTATGTAAGGTTGTAAAGTTCAGATTAATAGGAATTTCAGATGTTATCTACAAAATGATAGGGTTGAATGGCAATTTAGGTGACCGCCCATAGATCATTGAAAGGAAAAATATAAAAGTAATTTGCAGATAAAACTTATGTTTATTACATAAAACTTTGGCACAGGGACGTCCCAAGAATTATGGCAGTTACTAATTGTGAGATTAACTGGAATTATGGCTGCGTGGTATGGATTGGTGATGGTGTATGACAGAATGTTAATTTCGATGACTTGGAGTTTTCGACAAAACACCCCATTAACTCCTTGAGTGCTAACGATGGCTCTGAGCCGTGGCAGAGTTTCCCACTCTGGTGCTAACCACGGCTCAGAGTCGTCGCTAGCACTCCCCCACTTTGAGGGAGCCCGGCGATCGGGCCTGCATAGTGACAGGCATCGCCGGGGCTTCACGTTATGCACGGTGACGTCACGCACAATGACGTGATGATTTCACCTCGCAACTTTATTTATATTTAACAATGTTAAGTATAGGAGCAGGGGGCATGCTGCTTAGAATACTGTATCTCAGGAATATAAGCAGCTACAGACCTCCCTGACCCACCGTTGGAAAGGTAACCTTTCCAATAGTGTAAGTCTTGGGGATCTGAAAAAAAGTTAATTTTTTAAAAAAAAGCTTAGCACCCAGGTGGGAATGTGCTTAGCACTCAAAGGGTTAAAAGACTGTATCAGAGGTGCCAGTCCCATTCTTCCTTTTTTAATTTACCCTTTTGTGGAAGGTTTCCTGTTCCAAGGTAGCATAGTCTAAAAAAGTGGCAGGCCTTGTTTAAAATCTAGGAGACAACTAAAAAATAAGTATTTCCCTATACGTTACGTCTTTCTTATCTTAAATCTTTCTCTATACACAATGGCCAGTACTTAGAGAGAGAGAGCAATTGAAAAGGAAAATGTTATTGCTTATTTCTTCCACTGGAAATTGCCCGCTGTCTCTTGTTTACATAATTTTTATATATAGAGAATACTAAAGAATTCACATTTTCATTATAGGTGGAGATTTCAACAGGCAATATAGCTATTTTAAACAATAAAATAAAGGTAAAGGAGAACATTTTCCAGTACAATGTCCCTTTTTAAATGCTTTTAAAATAGTTCGCCTTCAGCCTACAGATAATTTCTGTTTCTCATGGATCTTTTTGCAAAAAGAATCTGTGTAAAATCAACCAACTTATGTAAGGGAAGTTAGTGGAAAGTTATTTATATTCTAGGACATTCTCAAATAATATAGAAAAAGCTCTGAGTAGTATACTATGAATCCAAAAACAAATTTCAGTGGTAAAATATATTTACACACTGTAAAAATTTTTTATTTTTTTTAAACAATTGGTAATTTATCCTTTTTGAAGAGCGTTCACATAAAGTCCTATATGTCATTTACTTGTGCTTTACTGTTATATGACAGGCCTGCCCTTTAAGCAGGCTAAGAGGGACACATACCTGGGGCTCTTCACTGTCATCAAGGGTGAGGGTATAACAAAAGTGCAATGTGCATCCTGTATTTAGTTTAGGAAGAAGTGTTTTTGGTATCAGGAGGTGTAATATTTTGTGTTATTCTTTATATAAGACGCAATGAATGTTTGGACAGTGGTGGGCCATACAGGGGAGAGGGCATATAGCGGGAAGGGAATACGGAAGCGTAGCTGAGGGGCCCTACAAATTTTCCTTGCCAGGGCCCTGCAGATACTAAGGGTGGCTCTGGTAAATTATGTTTGAGGGTATGATGTCAGTGCAGTGCTGTAATGGCTGCTTTTGGAAATTTATATAAAACAAGGGCTACTTGTATTGTGTATACTGGCTCTTTGTATTGTTCTAATCTTTGGGATGGTGATGCATGACTGATTATTGTTCCACGTGTAATACTCTCTATTGTGCTGAAATGACTGCTGTATCCTTGTCTTGTGACACACTGCTCTAGTTCATCCTTAATCACCTGTTTGTTCACCTTACAGCTCCTGTGCTTAGCAAATGCAAATCTAGTCTCGCCCCTCTTGCTACATGATGTGAAAGTGTCTCCAGATTAGGTGACAGCTGCGCTCCAAAGAGTGGGCACATTATACGGAGACAGCCAGCTCTCCTAAGAGAATATATTCGCATTATCACTGCAAGGAGGAAACTATAGCCTTCTAAAAGAAAATGTACAACTATACAGGAAGCTTTGCATGTGTTATGTGAGAATACTTTCTTTTTGGGCACACTCTATTTGTATTCATGGTGTGTAAAGGTGGGATTTTTTTATGACCATTAGCTTAAAGGGACAGTCAACGCCAAAATTGTTATTGTTTAAAAATATAACACCTTTATTACCCATTCCCCACTTTGCACAACCAACATTGTTCTATTAATATACTTTATAACATTTAAACCTCTCAATTCCTACCTGTTTATAAGCCACTAAAGCCAACCTCTTATCACATGCTTTATTTGCTTTTCACAACAGGGAAAACCTAGTTCATGTGAGCCATATAGATAACATTGTGCTCACGTCTGTGGGTTGTGGCAGACACTGCACTAAATGGATAATAAATAAAAAGTCTTGTGATCAGGGGGCTGTCAGAAGACTTAGATACGAGGTAATCACATAGGTACAAACTATATTAATATAACTGTTGGTTCTGCAAAACTGGGGAATGGGTAATAAAGGGATTATCTATCTTTTCAAACAATATTTTTTTTTAGTTGACTGTCCCTTTTTAAAGGGATAAACAAATTGTTTTAAAAACTTTCTGTCATGATTCAGCACATATCATTTTAAACAACTTTCCAATTTGCTTTTCTTATTTTTTTTTTTGTTACCATCTTGCTTTTCAAGAAAGGATAAGCTCAGGGGCGTGCACGTGTCTGCAGTACTATATGGTAGCAGTTTTTCAACAATGGTATATATATTAGCAGCAGCACTAGATGGCAGCGCTATTTCCTGTCATGTAGTGCATCAGCCATGTGCACGCTACCCATCTAGGTATCTCTTCAACAAAGAAGAACAAGAGAATGAAGCAAATTTTATAATAGAAGTAATTTGGAAATTATTCTATCTGAATAATGAAAGGAAAAAATGTGGATTTCATGTAGCTTTTTAAAGAGCATATAATTTTAAACAGCAAAGCACTATAGGGAGATAGCTGAGCGCACATATTGTGCACATAAATGCCAGTCACATGGGGCATTTATGTGCATCCAAAAATCTCTAGCTCCAAAGTGTACTGCTGCTCATGAGACTACCTAGGTATGACCTTAACAAAGGATAGCAAGAGAAGTAAGCAAATCAGATAATAGAAGTAAATTAGATAGTTGTTTAAAATTGCATGTTCTATTGGAATCAAGTTTTATTTTGACTTTACTGTCCCTTTTTAAAGGTAATTTTCCACTTTAGGCATTGCCGATTATCATCACATGGTGTCAGAGCGTTAGCTGACATCACACAGTTCAGCACTAAGGTCCTGCATCCTGGTATTCCACCCTTCTAACAACTAACCTTTCCTTTTCTTTAAAATTTGTTACACTTAGTTATATAGATACGATTGTGCATAGGATACAATAAAAAGTAGTTAGGACATACTGCCTTAAAGGGATATGAAACCGACATTTTTTTCTTTCATGATTCAGAGTATGCAATTTTAAGCAACTTTCTTATTTACTCCTATACATTTTTCGTTGTTGTCTTGGTATCTTTATTTAAAGTAGGAATGTAAAGCTTAGGAGCCAGCCCATTTTTAATTCAGCACCCTGTGTAGCGGTTGCTGATTGGTGGCTAAATGTAGCCACTAATCGGCAAGCGATACCCAGGTACTGAACCAAAAATTTTCCGTCTCCTAAGCTTACATTCCTGCTTTTTCAAATAAATATACAAAGAGAAGGAAGAAAAATTGATGTGTATTAAAAAGTTGCTTAAAATTGCAAGCTCTATCTGAATCATGAAAGAAAAAATGTGGGTTTGATATCCCTTTTTAATTTGTGAACTCTGTTTTATAGACTGCATGTGCTGCCTATTATGTCAATAACAAACATCTTTTAGTAATGCGTGTGTGGGGGCTGAGGGGATGCAGCTTTATAATTTATGCATTGATCTAGTTGTGTATTTATATGTAATTCCTATCATGTAAAATTTGAATTGTTTTTTTTTTTTTCCATCAAATAATTTTTATTATTTTCAAAGCAAAATCACACATAACAAGTGTACAAGGGTATAACGTCAATTGTACAGACAGTAATCACATATACAATAGCATATACATTAGGGTCTTATAACCTAGTGTAATGTCAATTTAAGGTAATCTATTCCAAGATTTGCTAGGTCAGGCAGAGAAAAATAAAACACACTGTGTCAGAACACACAGCCCTGTCACATTTGTCAGTATCGGCAGTTTTTAGTTTTAGCCTTTTTAGTTATCAGAATTCAGGTGGTCTGCTGTTCCCATATAAAAATTATATCTGCAATAACATCCTGCTTTCTTTTATACACATAATATATTTTTTCCAATTCAAGCACATGACTCACTTCTTTTACCCACATGGTGTATGAGGGGACAACAGTTTTTTCTTCCAGAACCTAGGGATCAAGCGCCTGGCGCAGCTGAGCATACATTGCAATAGTTTCTTTCTATACATACATGGAATTTTAGGGATATCACTCAGCAGCACCAAACTTGGTGTGAGCACAACAGGTTTACCCATCACCCTATCAATGTGTTGACTTATGTTGTCCCAGTAGGAGCGGAGGTGAGGACAGGACCACCAAATGTGCGAAAGAGTGCCCACCTCCCCACAGTGTCTCCAACATAGTGAAGAGGAATTAGGGAAAATACTATGTAAGCGGTGGGGGGTCAGATACCACCTCGAAAGAAGTTTATAGTTTGTTTCGACCATTGACAGGGATGATTTTTTGGTCTCTAAAAAAATATGCTGCCACTGGGTGTCTGTGATTACTATATTTAACTCTGTTTCCCATTTTGTGGTGAACGTAGGTTTTTTACTAGGGAAAGTTCCTCTAAGAAGTTTGTATATAATGGACACATGGGATTTAGTGACTGAGGTAGTTGTACAGTGTTTCAAAGGAAGTAAGAGGTCTTACAAGATTAGCCTTATGGGCACTATTGTGAATAGCATGTCTAATTTGAAGGTAAGGGAACCAAAGGTGGAAGGGAGCACCCAGAAGTTGATGGATATCAGCTTGGGATCTAATAAGGCCGTTTTGGAGTATCATGTGTGCTGGTATGTTAGTAGGTATACCCTCTAGTTGTGGTAAGGGGAAGGTATGTGCTTGTAGCAGTAAGGGGTTATTGAGCACAGGGGATAGAGGGGAAATGGGAGTCGAAATCTGATTCTCTTCAGCTAAAATTTTATCCCATATTTTAAAGGTGGAAGCTATATAGTAGTTTCCCCAAATTTCTGTTGGTCTATTTCTGTGTGGGATCCAGCACTGATCGCCCAAGTTCAGGCCACCCGCCAGAAATGATTCTATCTGTATCCAGGGTTTATCTAGGGGGGAATGTTTCCAAGCGACTATGTGAGCCATATGCACGGCTTTATAATAATACATCAGGTTTGGGGATCCCAAACCTCCATCCTCTCTCTTTAGAAACAGGGTGTTCCTGGCCACCCTGGCCCTTTTATGGTCCCAAATGAATAAGTGGAACATTTTTTTTGTTGTTTTAGTAAGTACTGAGTGGGGAGATCTAGTGGGAGGACCTGGAACAAATATAAATATTTAGGAAGGAGGTTCATTTTTATTGCATTAATGCGTCCAGCCCAAGAAAGGTGGCCCTGCTTGCTCCAGAGTTCTAGGGATTTATTAGTTTCTGATTGGAGAGGCATATAATTAAGATTAAACAGTTCCGTGTGATTGGGAGATATGTCTATCCCTAAGTATCTTATTTTGCTAGTTATCTGGAATGAGGTATTGCTTGTTATATACTGTACCTCGTCCTCTGCAAGATGTAAGGGTAATATCATTGACTTTTCCATATTGACAGAGAAGTTGGAAACCAATTTATAACTCTCTAGTTCTCTGAGTATGGTGGGGATGGAAGAAAGTGGAGAGCTTATTGTGAATATAATGTCATCAGCATATAAAAGACACTTTTGACAAATTTCTCCGAAAGTGACTCCTTGAACAAGGGGATTGCTTCTAATTCGCGGCGCTAATGCCTCCACCGCCAGAGCGAATAGGAGAGGAGATAGGGGGCATCCCTGACGCGTGCCATTGTTTATATGAATCGCTTGTGAGAGTGTATTGTTTGCATTGACGCGCGCTGAAGGGCCAGAATAGAGTGCTTTAATACGAGCAATTAATTTTTGCGAGAATCCAAACTTCGACAGGATGGACCAGAGAAAATCCCAATCCACCCTGTCAAAGGCCTTCTCCGCATCTGTGGATAGCAAGACCAGGGGCAATTTAGTGGATGAGGCGGTAAGCAAAGTGTGTAGAACCCGAATGGTATTATCTTTGGCCTCTCTGTGTGGGATAAATCCCACTTGGTCAGAGTGCACCAGGGAGGGTAAATATTAAGTCTTGTGGCAATTAGCTTAGCATACAATTTAATGTCAATATTTATTAAGGAGATAGGGCGGTAATTGGCTACCTTATCAGTGGGTTTATTTGGCTTAGGGATAACAGAGATAGTGGCCTCTAGGAGGTTTGGAGTTAGCTGACCTTCTTCATCTAATGATTGGTACATGCTCAACAAGTGGGGGCCTAGTAGGGTTTTAAACAGGTGGTAAAATTTAGGCGTGAAACCGTCAGGGCCCGGGGCTTTGCCCTGGGGGAGGCTTTTAATTGCTAACATAATTTTCTGAATAGTGAATCTATCATCTAGCGCCTCGCAATCTGTTTTAAGTAATGTTGGAAGCTGAACTTTGGATAAGTAACTATTTATCTTGATTAGCTTAGTTTCCAAGTCAAGGGAAGGGAGGTTATATAATGAGGAGTAGTATTGTGCAAATTGGTTGACGATGTCAGTGTTCGTGGTATATGTGGCACCGTCCGGGCCTGTAATTTTATCAATAAAGGTTTTGTAGCGTTTCTTCTTCAGGGATCTAGCAAGAAGGCGCCCTGCTTTATTACTTTCAACAAAGAATTTTGATTCAGATGCTACGGCTCTCATATGTGCATTTTTAATTAGATATTGGTGAAGTTCCTCTCTGGCCTGCTGGGATTTCTGTAGGAGGTGTTGAGATTGAGGGTTATGTTTCAGATCATTTTTACACTTATTAAATTTGGAGGTTAATTAAATTGGCCTTCCCTCTGTTTACGTTGTCTATGTGTGTGCCCCATTATCACCCCCCTGATCTAGCATTTATATGCTTCCCAGTTATTGGTGGCTGAGGGGGTATTAAAAGTAAAGAACTCGGTCGTCTTCTCCTCTATGTCAGTTGTGATCAGTGGATCTAAGAAAATCTGGTCGCTTAGTCTCCAATATTGCTGAAATTGTGGCTTAGTTGACCATAAGAAGTTGGTGCACACCATACTATGATCAGACCAGGCAGTGTGAAAAAGTCTAGAGTCGCATAGTGAGGATAGTGTTCGCTGTTCGCATAATATATAGTCTAGACGTGTGTATGAGCGTTGTGGATTAGAGAAGAATGTAAAATCCTTTGTAGTTGGGTGTGTCACTCTCCAGGTATCGAACATGGGCATATTACGTATGGCCTGCCAATTAGCTTTTATCTGTGAGTTTTGCATATAGGAGCGGCCTGTGGAGGTGTCTAGTGTGGGGCTGATTGGGAAGTTGAAGTCTCCACCTAGGAAGACTGGGCCTTTCGAGATATCCAAAATATGATTGACCTTGCGGAAAAATGAAGGTTTGGGACGGATAGTTGCATATATGTTTGCCAGTGTAATGGGTCTACCAAAGTAAAGACCTGTCAGTACTAAAATCTGTCCATCTGCGTCAGTGTATTTGTCTAGCTGAGTGAATGAGGTACCCTTCCTAAAGGAGATGCATACACCGTTATGTTTTGTCGGTCCAGAGCTTAAAAAATGCTGATCATAGTATAACTGCGAAAGTCTGGGCTCATTGGTCTTTTTGAAGTGGGTCTCTTGTGTCATAATAATTCCTGTAAAAATCATGAAATGCTATTGAGCGTTTTTGAGGGGACAGGAAGCCCTTAACATTCTGTGTAGCTAACCGAAATTGACTAGGCTGTCTTTGTTCAGGCATTTGACCCTTAGCGTTGATGTCTAAACTTGTGGAGGTGTGCTTATTTCAACAATAAATATATGGCAAAATAAACCTGTTATAATATGCACTCTGATAAATACTTCACTATCTAGTACACTGTAATACTATAACTATTTAAACAAAAGGAGAACTTGTGTCAGATACTCCTAGAACTGTAAAGGGAAGAGGAAAAAGAAGGGGAGTAGGTAAGTGGTAAAGAAGCAGGTAATAAAAACAAGTGGGGAATTAAGTAGAAGAACTGAGTAGGGGGATGAGTACAGCATGACGGAACTCCCCCGACAGGCCGAGGGTGAAAGACATAAGAACAAATAACATGAACCAGTGCCCGGTTTGAGGGCTCATCTAAATATATTACGCACATCTTAACATATTACTAACGATATCACATAGGTATAGAAGAACAGTTTTAGTGCAATAGTCTAAGGTGGGTGAGAAAGAGTTCATTCTATAGTCATTCAACAGTGTCCCGTTTTAACATCTGACTACTCATACTCACGACCTCCAGGTGTTCGTGGTTAGTCCAGATCAAAGCTGGTTGTGTCCTCCATGAGGAGGATATAATCAGATAGTTCTTCTTTATGCAATACTCCAAGCAAACAGAGAAAGGAGTGGGGGACAACACAAACATAACTTTCATAACTGGTGCGTGGATGCACAACCATGATCCAGTGCAAACCTGGATCATCAATTCCAGACAAGATTTTCTTCTATCGAGGCCGTGGCCTCTGACCTGATTCAAGACTTTTTTCGTTTTGCAAATAGGGCTTCAAAGCAAGGATAGTCTCGCTCAGGTATTATCCACCGAGGTGGTGGGGTCTGGGCATAGCTTCTTCCTGTTCTTCTTATCAACTACTTCGGACCAGAGACGTCTCTGAGGCTTTGGTTGTGGTAGTTTGCGTGCCTCCGGCTGAGGAGTAGTGATTTCTGGTATAGGAATGTCCAGCAGCTTACAAAAATCTTCTATCTTTTCTGGGGAGCTGCACTCGTGACGCTTTCCATTTTTAATAAGTTGCAGTGATACGGGAAATCCCCATCTGTAAGGGATCTGTAGAGTTCTTAGGTGGGAGGTGAGGATGGTAAATCCCTTTCGGAGTTGCAGCGTTCTAGCAGATAAGTCCTGAAAAATTTGGACCTTTGCACCCATATAAGAAAAATGTGGTTGCGCTCTAGCCAGTTGGAGAATTTTTTCTCTGTCCTTGTAGCTCAGGAAACATATTATAATGTCCCTTGGAGGTTGATTATCATTCGGCTTCGGTCGTAGAGATCTGTGTGCTCTCTCCAAAGGTATAGGTTCAATCACTGGTTAGAGATTGCCAGAGACTGAAACAGATTTTGTAAATATTCTGATATATCTTCGCCCTTAACTGATTCAGGAATTCCGCGTATACGGAGGTTATTTCTATGCGCCCTATTTTCGACATCATCAAGCTTATTTTCTAGTTCAAGGATTTGTTATTGTTGGGCCTCTATGTAGTGTGACATTGCTGCCATTTCCTTATTGATTTCTTCCCTATCATCTTCCAATGTCTCTACTCTAAATCCAAGCTCATTAATGTCCCTCTTTAGGTCCGCGCACTCAGCTTTAATGCATAACTTCACCTGATTAATTAAATCTTCCATAGCTTTTAGTGTTACTGGTGCTTCTTTGAGATGTAAATGTGGATTAGAAGGTGATGTCAAGGGTTCTTGTGCATTTGGGCTATCAGATAGATCCTCATCTTCGCTAGAGGCCTGTGGTATATCAGTTTTCTTTTTTGTGTTGTCTGTCTTTTTAAAAAAGGAGTTTACAGCTCCCGATGTCAAGGTGGGTTTTAAGGCCTTGTCAGGTTTTGTGGCCCTGCGCTGTGACATGGTAGCGCAGCAGGAGGGATGGAATTGCTCTATAATAAAAACTGCCTTATTACTTTTGTCTCCGTTCTTCTTCTCCCCTCTTTCACCTCTGTCTTTTTAATTTGTCAGGCAGTGTAACAGTAACTCTATGCATCTCTGGTAAAATGGAGTAAGTCGGATCTACACAACCACACAGTTTATTTCCAGTATATAATAAAATGATTAATGCCTTTAGTACATCATTATAAACCTGTCTAGGTTATTGCTCCTGATGGAGAAGTAGGTATAGCTGTCGGTGCTTGGGGCTGTGTGCAGCTCTTTTACTATGCCATAAGGCCTCTGTTATCACGCCCTGTTAAAGATGGCGACTGCCATGTGGGCGCCGTGACATATGCTGCTTACCGGGCCTGTGCGAAGATCCGTAGTGAGCGGGTGCTATGACATGTCGTCCTCTGAACAGTCCTTGGAGCTTCTTCGCGGTCAGCAGACAAGCAGGTAAGCTCGAGCTGTTGTGTGTGATATCGGGACTCCTTCCCTGCGTTTACTAGAGTAAGGCTTCAGCCGCGGCCTATGCCGCTATCAATTGCGAGGTCCGGGGTCCTTACAGGGGCTAGTGAGTGACAGTGTTACACTCTCTAGTCCTTCCCAGTGCTCTGGCTAACAATTTTTGGGCACTGCTGAGGCTATTAGACGACCCGCGGGAGAGTTCCGTCCCCACTGTAGCAGGAGCTCTAGGCTGGTGCGGCCATTTAGAACGCCTGCACGCTCCGCCCCCCAAGACACTTAATTTTATTGTTATTTAATTATATTGCAAAACATTGCCACCCTCTGTCGTGATGAGCACGATTTGGCTGCAGCAATGCCATCTGTTTGAATTGTTTTTTTATCTAAATATTTGGCTTACCGGCCACTTTATTAGATACACCTTGCTAGTACTGGGTTGGACCCCATTTTGCCTTCAGAACTGCCTTAATTCTTGGTGGCATAGATTCAACAAGGTGTTGGAAACATTCCTCAGACATTTTGGTCCAAATTGACATGCTAGCATCTTGCAGTTGCTGCAGATTAGTCGGCTGCACATCCATGATGCAAATCTCCCGTTCCGCCACATCCCAAAGGTGCTCTATTGAATTGAGTTCTGGTGACTGTGGAGGCCATTGGAGTACAGTGAGCTCTTTGTCATGTTCAAGAAACAAGTTTAAGATGATTTGAGCTTTGTGACATGGTGCATTATCCTGCTGGAAGTGGCCAGATGGGTACACAGTAGTCATAAAGGGGTGGACATGGTCAGCAACAATACTCAGGTAGGCTGTGGCGTTTAAACTATGCTCAATTGGTACTAGGGGCCCAAAGTGTGCCAAGAAAATATCCCTCACACTATTATACCACCACCACCACCACCAGCCTGAACAGTTGATACAAGGCAGGATAGATCCATTCTTTCATGTTGTTTACTCCAAATTCTGAATGTCGCAGCTGAAATCGATACTCATTCAGACTAGGCAACGTTTTCCAATCTTCTATTGTCCAATTTTGATGAGCTTGTGCAAATTGTAGCCTTAGTTTCCTGTTCTTAGCTGATAGGAGGGGCACCCGTGTGGTCTTCTGCTGCTGTACCCCATCTGCTTCAAGCTTCGATGTGTTGTGCATTCAGAGGTGGTATTCTGCATGCCTTGGTTGTAATGAGTGGTTATTTGAGTTACTGTTGCCTTTCTATCATCTCTGCCCATTCTCCCCTGACATCAACAGGACATTGTCGTCCACACAACTGCCGCTCACTGGATATTTTCTCTTTTTTTGGACCATTCTCTGTAAAATCCCAGTAGATCAGCAGTTTTTGAAAGACCAGCCGTCTGGCACCAACAACCATGCCACGTTCAAAGTCACTTAAATCCTCTTTCTTCCCCATTCTGATGCTCGGTTTGAACTTCAGCAAGTCGTCTTCACCACGTCTAGATGCCTAAATACATTGAGTTGCTGCCATGTGATTGACTGATTAGCAATTTGTGTTACCAAGCAATTGAACAGGTGTACCTAATAAAGTGGCCAGTGAGTGTATATTTGTTTAAAAGTGCTATGTATATCCAGGAATCTGTTAAAAAGCTTGTATTGCTTTTATTAAATTCTGTAAAGGGTGCTAAACTGTATTGGAAGAATGTAAAAAAAAGTTGGCAGATACCTAGCTATCCCTACCATTGCCATGTTTCTAGAATCAGGGCTAAGATTTCTTTTTTCACCTCTTAACCCTATAGGCCAGTCAGAGTGAGTTAAAAGGAGATGAAACCCAACGTTTTTCTTTCATGTTTAAGACAGAGCATGTCATTTTAAAGGTATAGTAAGGTCCAAATTAAACTTGCATGATTTAGATAGGGAATGTAATTTTAAACAACTTTCTAATTTTACTTTTATAATCATTTTTTGCTTTGTTCTCTTGGTTTTAGTTGAAAGCTAAACCTAGGTAGTCTCATATGCTAATTTCGAAGCCATTGAAGGCTGCCTCTTACCTGAATGCATTTGACAGTTTTCACAGCGTTACTTAATGTGTTTCATATAAATAACATTGTGCTTAGTTATGTGAAGTTATTTAAAGGGACAGTTAAGTCCAAAAAAACTTTCATGGTTTTAATAGGGCATGTAATTTTAAATAACTTCCCAATTTACTTTTATCACCAATTTTGCTTTGTTCTCTTGGTATTCTTAGTTGAAAGCTAAACCTAGGAGGTTCATATGCTAATTTCTTAGACCTTGAAGACTGTCTCTAATCTGAATGCATTTTGACCACTAGAGGGCATTAGTTCATGTGTTTCATATAGATAACATTGAGCTCATGCACGTGAAGTGACCTAGGAGTGAGCACTGATTGGCTAAACTGTATGCCTGTTAAAAGAACTGGGATAAGGGGGCAGTAAGCAGAAGCTTAGATACAAGGTAATTACAGAGGTAAAACGTGTATTATTATTATAACTGTGCTGGTTATGCAAAACTGGAGAATGGGTAATTAAGGGATTATCTTTCTTTTTAAACAACATTTCTGGTGTTGACTGTCCCTTTAAGAGTCGGCACTATTTGGCTGAAATGCAAGTCTGTCAAAAGATCTGAGATAAGGAGGCAGTCAGCAGAAGCTTAAATACAAGGTAATTACAGAGGTAAAAAGTATATTTCTATAACGGTGTTGGTTATGCAAAACTGGGGAATGGTAAACAAAGGGATTATCTATCTTTTTAAACAATAACATTTTTGGTGTTTACTATCCCTTTAAACAACTTTTCCAATTCACTTCTATTATCTAATTTGCTTCATTCTCTTTGTATCCATTGTTGAAAAACATACCTAGGTAGGCTCAGGAGCAGCAGTGCACTACTGTGAGCTAGCTGGTGATTGGTGGCTGCACATAAATTCTCTTCTCATTGGCTCACCCTGTGTTCAGCTAGCTCCCAGCAGTACATCAATGCTGTTTCAACAAAGGATATCAAGTAAAATAAACACATTAGCTAAAAGATGGCTATTTAACCCCTTGAGTGCTAATGACAGCTCTGGGCCGTCACAAATTGTCAGGTGCTAATGACGGCTCGGAGCCGTCGCTAGCACTCTCCCACCTTGAGGGAGTTCTGGGGGCTCCCACCCACTCCTACCCCGGCGATTGGGCCTGCATAGTGACAGGCATTGCCGGGGCTTCACGTTATGTGCAGTGACGTGACACGCAATAACGTGATGACATCAGAGCGCAACTTTATTTATACTTAACAATGTATGCTGCACCATTGGAAAGGTAATCGGCTAACCTTTCCAACAGTGTAAGTCTTGGGGATCGGGGGGGGGGGGGGGAGTTAAAGAAAATTTTGTTCAAAAAAAAAAAAAAAAAAATCTTAGCACTCAAAGGGTTAAAAAGTGTGCGCTCTGTCTGAATAATTAAAGGGACACTGTACCCAAAATTTTTCTTTCGTGATTCAGATTGAGCATGAAATTTTAAGCAACTTTCTAATTTACTCCTATTATCAAATTTTCTTCATTCTCTTGGTATCTTTATTTGAAATGCAAGAATGTAAGTTTAGATGCTGGCCCATTTTTGGTGAACAACCTGGGTTGTCCTTGCTGATTGGTGGATAAATTCATCCACCAATAAAAAAGTTCTGTCCAGGGTACTGAAACCAAAAAAAAGCTTAGATGCCTTCTTTTTCAAATAATGATAGCAAGAGAATGAAGAAAAATTGATAATAGGAGTAAATTAGAAAGTTGCTTAAAATTGCATGCTCTTTCTGAATTACAAAAGAAAAAATTTGGGTACAGTGTCCCTTTAAAGGAAAATGTTGGATTTTATGTCCCTTTTAGAGTTCATGGTCCCTGGGCAACATTTTAAAGTGAAAGTAAATGTGGTCCCATTTGAACAAAGTACTGCATTGCCTAACTGTATAATAAGCAAATCGCTTTTTTTTTTCTTTCTAATAAATGTATTGATTTATGCCTTTTTTTTAAATACCTTTATTTTTATACCGATATGCTGCTGACTCCTCCCATCTACTTCTTCCTACTTTTTTGCAGTGTTTGCGTATAGAGCGGTCCCACCCGCTCTATACGTATAAGAGAAGTGCATTTACATGGACAATTTATTGTGCGAATGCGTGTATTTAGTTCACAACATAGTAATGAATGAATAACAATAATGTATTCATTCATTACTATGCGTTTTTAAAAAGTGACAAGCTGCATCTTTTCATACCTCCGCGATCCGTACTGAAAAATAAAATTGCGCTTCAGTTTCTTCTTAGTCCGTCCCGAATGGTCTGCGCATGCGCGAAAAGGGCACGCGCATTGAAGAAAAAAGTAGACAGTTTATTTTACCGCATGCGCAGATGCTACAAGAGACCGATGACGTCGCTTCACGGCCGCCTAACGGCCAGTATTTCAGTTGGCCCAAATAAGAACGTGACCAGGAAGCAATATGCAGCCAAAAAATTGGGTTGCATTTATCGACGCTAAAATTCACAATTTATTTCAGGAAAAAATTGATTTGCAAACAAGTTATAAATATTTCATGAATGAAAGTCCTATTCATTTAATACATAATATATTATAATGGTGAGCAACTAAGGAAAGTTTACTTTCACTTTAATAATGGCAACTTTCTGAATTCAAGTTTACAAGCACAGATATTCCAAGTCAAACAGAACTCTCTCTGGGAGAGGAGTTTTTCTATCCACTTGGCCTTTCCTCCTTCGACAAGATGTCAGTTTTTGGATTATATTTTGTTGATCAAATTAAAACCCATTAACATATAGATCATTATTGATGTTCTCCATAATTCCTGAGACAAATACACACAATGCAGACTGGTTTCCTGGAACTCTAAAATTAACCTGGAGAAGAAACAATAGTCCTTGATAGAACAATAATGTGTGGTCTTGAGCACAGATTTTCACCTGCAGGTTTTGAGTACTATGCCGAATTAGAGGATAAACCACAGCAAATAGCAGTGTGTGATTCTCTATTTTATTTTAAAGGGACACTCAAGTCAAACTTTCACTATTCTGATAGAACATACAATTTTAACCCCTTAACCACCGACTAGGTTTTGAAGCGCTGTTAGCGATCGTTATCGCTTCCAGGGTATTGTAGTGGTGCCTCGATATTGAGGCATCACTGCAATACCCTTTTTAAACCACTGATGCGGAGAGAGCCACTCTGTGTGCGGCCCATCAATGGCTTGTTCCGGTGTACACTGATGTGTGCTCGTTAAGTCGCGGATGCGGTGCGGTGGACGTCGGGGGCGTGCACTCATGCGTGCGCCACATTTACACACAAAAAATAAAAGTAAGCATCAACATGAGGGAGTGGGCGATATTTAAATATTGGCCAAGGGATCTGGCGGGGAGGGTGTTGTGGGGGGGCAGCTACACTACAGAAAAAAACGTTATTTTTAATATAAAAAAAACAAACAAAACACTTTATTTGGGCAAACTGGGTACTGGCAGACAGCTGCCAGTACCCAAGATTGCGGCAAGTAGGTAGAGGGGGGAGGGTTAGAAAGCTGTATGGGGGGGGGGATCAGGAAGGTTGGGGGCTAAGGAGATGCAACACTGCATAATTGATATTTAAAAATAAAATTTGCTTTTTATTTTAGTACTGGCAGACTTTCTGCCAGTACTTAAGATGGGGGAGGGAAGAGAGCTGTGTGGGAGGGATCAGGGGTGGGATGTCTCAGGTGGGAGTTAACCCTGCAAGCTACCTAATTAACCCCTTCACTGCTGGGCATAATACATGTGTGGTGCTTAGCGGCCTTCTAATTACCAAAAAGCAACGCCAAAGCATATATGTCTATTTCTGAGCAAAGGGGATACCAGAAAAGCATTTATAACCATTTGTGCCACAATTGCACAAGCTGTTTGTAAATAATTTCAGTGAGAAACCTAAAATTTGTGAAAAAGTGAACGATTTGTATTATTTGATCGCATTTTGTGGTTAAATGGTGGCATGAACTTTACCAAAATGGGCCTAGATCAATACTTTGGGATGTCTTCTAAAAAAAATATATACATGTCAAGGGATTCCAATGTAGCTAGCGCAAATTTTGAAAAAAGTGGTTTGGAAATTGCAAGTTATAGGGCAATAAATACAAGTAGCACTTTGCTAAGAACATGTAAACATTGGGTATTTCTAAACTCAGGACAAAATTTAGAAACTATTTAGCTTGGGTGTTTTTTGGTGGTTGTAGATGTGTAACAGATTTTGGGGGTCAAAGTTAGAATTTTTTTTTTTTTTTTTGGTCATATTATATCTCTATCTCTATTATCTCTATTATCTCTATTATCTCTATTATCTCTATTATCTCTATCTCTATCATCTCTATCTCTATCATCTCTATCTCTATCATCTCTATCTCTATTCACACCCCCCCTATGAATACCCAAAAACTCCCTAAATGACAAAACTTACCAGCCCGCAAGAAATTTAGGTCGCCACTGGCGACTGGACCGGTCTATTCATATTCCCTGTGTGTGTGTATATATATATATATATATATATATATATATAATTATAAGATGAAAATAATGGTATCTTTAGAAAGTCCATTTAATGGTGAGAAAAAAGGTATATAATGTGTGGGTACAGTAAATGAGTAAGAGGAAAATTACAGCTAAACACAAACACTGCAGAAATGTAAAAATAGCGTTGGTTCCAAACGGACAGAAAATGGAAAAGTGCTGTGGTCCTTAAAGGGTTAAACAACTTTCCAATTCACTTCAATTATCTAATTGTGCACGGTCTTTTTATATAAACACTTTCTGATGCACTTACTGAGCATGTACAAGTTTCAGACTATACATATATGCATTTTGTGATTGGCTGATGACTGTAACATGATGTAGTGGGAGGGAAAATAGAACTAACTTTAGAATTTGTCAGAAAGAAATCTACTACTCATTCAAATTAGTGCTTTTGCGTTGTCTTTTTGTTATGTATTTACTGATTATGCTGTTCCACTGTGTTTAGTGGTCCTCTAATCAATAACTGAAAGACTCCTATATAAAGACATATCCGAATCATGCCAGCAATATCTTAAACATACATGAAACCCCACATTTTTCTTTCATGATTCATATAGAGCTTACAATTTTAAAACAACTTTCTAATTTACTTCTATTATCAAATTTTCTCTTGCAATCTTTTGTTGAAAAAAGCTTAGGAGCATGCATGTGTCTGGAGCTTTATATGGCAGCAAATTTGATAATAAAAATAACCTTCCCTTTTTTTTTTTTTTTTTTAGTTTATAGCCTTTAAATCACATCACTGGGGGCTATAAAATGTTCCAGGTTGTCATGGAAAATAGGTAAAACATGTGACACAGCCGCAATTATTTGTCCAAGCAGCAAAAAACGATCATCCGAGTTGTAGGGATATTGCCAGGAGAAGGGTCTGAACATGGAATCTTCTTTTTTTTTTTTGCTTTTTTACTAAGACAACATAGGTTTTTTTTTTTGTTTTTGTTTTTTTTTTTAATGAAGTAGTTGTGCAATGTTGAGATTAATCAAGTCTTTATTAAGTACATAATATCAAGTGTAAACTCTATTGAATATAACAGGAAAATAAAAATATAAATGCTAATACTAAACTGGTCAGTTCGAGGCGAACTCTCTTTAGGGTATATGTGTTTATGTGCAGAGTGTGCTTCTTCCAAATGCAGGTCATTTGCCATTATCTGTGTGAAAGAGGACAGAGGAAAGATGTAGTTGAATGAAAGCAAGGGAGAATTAGTGAATGGTGTAGGGTGTTGAGAGGTGTGTAGGGGGAGAGGCAGACAAGTGATGGAGAGGAGAGGGACCCAAAACCCCTCACATGGGGAGTAAAGTATACTTGGCTAGGTTGGTTGTTGGAGTTGTATACTGGTTTCCCAATATAATTTTTAATGTCATAGTAGATGTTCAGGGTACCCCTTTGAAAGTAGCCATATTCCTCTACCTGTAAAGTATGGTCCATGTGTTCTTTCCAGGAGAGATATGTGGGTATAGTTTGCGATTTCCATAGGGTGACTATAAGAGATCTAGAGGAATTTAGTGCTAAATGGATTAATCATAAGCGGAGTTAACATGGGTGTTTAGGTAGTAAATTTAGGAGCGCCGTTGGAGGTTTGAGGTGGAATGTGGACTAAAGGCCTAATACAGACTTGATATAATTTTCAATAGTGGACCAGAACGGTTTTAGTTTAGGACATGACCACCATATGTGGATCATAGATCCCCCCCCCCCCTCCCTCCAACAGGCGTCTGAGACGTTCGGGAAGATGCGGTTGACTTTAACTGGGGTGAGGTACCACCTGGTGAGGATCTTATAATTGGTCTCTAAGAATTTAGTTGATAGGGAAGATTTTCTTGGTGTTTTCTCATGCTATGTTTCCATTCAGTGTCGCTGAGTTCCTTGCTTATATCGGTGTGTCAACGATGTACATCGGGGTATGGTTTGTGTAGGGCATCTGTTACAATACGTCTGACCCAAGCCAGTGTGTGTCGCAATTGGGAATCTTTTAAGCACAGTTGTTTGAATGGTGTTGTGGGTCTGGTGAGGGAATCGCTTTGTGTAGAGGTGGACAGTAGGTGGTGTAACTGATAGTGGAGAACTTCTTATCAAATATGCTGGAGAAGACAGAGAGAGGCTGTGCAGAATTTTGTCATTTCAGCAGTTTTTTCACTGTGGAGAATTTTTGTTTCTTGTGAAATCTTTGCAAAAAGGTGCTGCATTATCTTCTGGATGCCTTTGCCTATAAGTCCCAGTATGGCATTGGAATGTAGATGTTAAGACAGGACTAACGAATGCCAAGAGCCAGCCCGACTAGAATTTTACTCATGGCTTCTATTTGATTTATTTTTACTATTTTACATCTGTATCTGCATAGCATGTCATATTTCTATAAATATGTAGCTCCTTCTCTGTCTGTATTTGTGATTCCATACAAAATTGTCAAAGCCTCATGCTAAAGGGAGAGTAAAGTCATAATTAGACCTTCATGATTGAGACAGAGCATACACTTTTTTTTAAACAACTTTCCAATTTACTTCTATTATTTGATTTGTTTCCTTCTCTTGTTATCTTTTGCTGAAAAGGTTTATCTATGTAAGCGCAGGAGCAGCAAATAATTTTTTTTATCAGTATTTTAACAGTTCTCATACTGTAAATGGTTAAACAGTTGAGTTATAAGGTTTACAATATCGGCAAAAGTTCCAGACCTCACTGTACAGAATGAGATTTGTATTTTCCAAATTTTTGTTTCTGTGTGAAGATGGAGACACAAGATACCAGATATTGTAAATCATGATTTCTTCTGTTATGTGTGATCAGTCCACGGGTCATCATTACTTCTGGGATATAACTCCTCCCCAACAGGAAATGCAAGAGGATTCACCCAGCAGAGCTGCATATAGCTCCTCCCCTCTACGTCAGTCCCAGTCATTCTCTTGCACCCAACGACTAGATAGGATGTGTGAGAGGACTATGGTGATTATACTTAGTTTTTATGACTTCAATCAAAAGTTTGTTATTTTACAATAGCACCGGAGCGTGTTATTACTTCTCTGGCAGAGTTTGAGGAAGAATCTGCCAGAGTTTTTTACTATGATTTTAACCGGAGTTGTTAAGATCATATTGCTGTTCTCGGCCATCTGAGGGAGGTAAAGGCTTCAGATCAGGGGACAGCGGGCAGATGAATCTGCATTGAGGTATGTAGCAGTTTTTATTTTCTGAATGGAATTGATGAGAAAATCCTGCCATACCGTTAAAATGACATGTATGTATACACTTCAGTATTCTGGGGATGGTATTTCACCGGAACTACTCTGTTAAAGGTCACTAATCCTTTTAATATCTATTTATCATGTTAAACGTTTTTTGCTGGAATGTAGAATCGTTTACATTGCTGAGGTACTGTGTGAATAAATATTTGGGCATTATTTTCCACTTGGCAGCCTTTTTTGCTTTTATTTGTGACAGTTTCGTTTCTCTTCACTGCTGTGTGGGAGAGGGAGGGGCCGTTTTTGGCGCTCTTTGCTACGCATCAAAAAATTCCAGTCAGTTACTTTTATATTTCCTGCATGATCCGGTTCATCTCTGACAGATCTCAGGGGTCTTCAAACTTCTTTTAAGGGAGGTAAATTCTCTCAGCAGAGCTGTGAGAATTCTTATAGTGACTGTGAATAAAAACGTTGCTTGTATTTTTTATGTCAAATTTAATTATTGTTATTTTACTAATGGGAACAAACCTTTGCTAAAAGTTGTGTTGTCTTAAAGTTTGATGCTATAACTGTTTTTCAGTTCATTATTTCAACTGTCATTTAATCGTTTAGTACCTCTTTGAGGCACAGTACGTTTTTGCTAAAAAAGATTATAACCAAGTTGTAAGTTTTTTTTTGCTAGTGTGTTAAACATGTCTGACTCAGAGGAAGATATCTGTGTCATTTGTTCCAATGCCAAGGTGGAGCCCAATAGAAATTTATGTACTAACTGTATTGATGCTACTTTAAATAAAAGTCAATCTGTACAATGTGAACAAATTTCACCAAACAGCGAGGGGAGAGTTATGCCGACTAACTCGCCTCACGCGGCAGTACCTGCATCTCCCGCCCGGGAGGTGCGTGATATTATGGCGCCTAGTACATCTGGGCGGCCATTACAGATAACATTACAAGATATGGCTACTGTTATGACTGAAGTTTTGTCTAAATTACCAGAACTAAGAGGCAAGCGTGATCACTCTGGGGTGAGAACAGAGTGCGCTGACAATGCTAGGGCCATGTCTGATACTGCGTCACAGCTCGCAGAGCATGAGGACGGAGAGCTTCATTCTGTGGGTGACGGTTCTGATCCAAACAGATTGGACTCAGATATTTCAAATTTTAAATTTAAATTGGAGAACCTCCGTGTATTACTAGGGGAGGTCTTAGCAGCTCTCAACGATTGTAACACCGTTGCAATACCAGAGAAACTGTGCAGGTTGGATAAATACTTTGCGGTACCGGTGAGTACTGAAGTTTTTCCTATACCTAAGAGACTAACTGAAATTGTTACTAAGGAGTGGGATAGACCCGGTGTGCCGTTCTCACCCCCTCCAATATTTAGAAAGATGTTTCCAATAGACGCCACCACTCGGGACTTATGGCAAACGGTCCCCAAGGTGGAGGGAGCAGTTTCTACTTTAGCTAAGCGTACCACTATCCCGGTGGAGGATAGCTGTGCTTTCTCAGATCCAATGGATAAAAAATTAGAGGGTTATCTTAAGAAAATGTTTGTTCAACAAGGTTTTATATTGCAACCCCTTGCATGTATCGCGCCGATTACGGCTGCGGCAGCATTTTGGATTGAGTCGCTGGAAGAGAACCTTAGTTCATCTACGCTAGACGACATTACGGACAGGCTTAGAGTCCTTAAACTAGCTAATTCTTTCATTTCGGAGGCCGTAGTACATTTAACCAAACTTACGGCTAAGAACTCAGGATTCGCCATACAGGCACGTAGGGCGCTGTGGCTAAAATCCTGGTCAGCAGATGTTACTTCTAAGTCCAAATTACTTAATATACCTTTCAAGGGGCAGTCTTTATTTGGGCCCGGTTTGAAAGAAATTATCGCTGACATTACAGGAGGTAAGGGCCACGCCCTACCCCAAGACAAAGCCAAAGCTAAGGCTAGACAGTCTAATTTTCGTCCCTTTCGGAATTTCAAAACAGGAGCAGCATCAACCTCCACTGCACCAAAACAGGAAGGAGCTGTTGCTCGTTACAGGCAAGGCTGGAAGCCTAACCAGGCCTGGAACAAGAGCAAGCAGGCCAGGAAACCTGCTGCTGCCCCAAAGACAGCATGAATCGAGAGCCCCCGATCCGGGACCGGATCTAGTGGGGGGCAGACTCTCTCTCTTCGCCCAGGCCTGGGCAAGAGATGTTCAGGATCCCTGGGCACTAGAGATCATATCTCAGGGATACCTTCTAGACTTCAAATTATCTCCCCCAAGAGGGAGATTTCATCTGTCAAGGTTGTCAACAAACCAGATAAAGAAAGAAGCGTTTCTACGCTGCGTACAAGATCTGTTATTAATGGGAGTGATCCATCCGGTTCCGCGGTCGGAACAAGGACAAGGGTTCTACTCAAACCTGTTTGTGGTTCCCAAAAAAGAGGGAACTTTCAGGCCAATCTTAGATTTAAAGATTCTAAACAAATTCCTAAGAGTTCCATCGTTCAAAATGGAAACTATTCGGACAATTTTACCCATGATCCAAGAGGGTCAGTACATGACCACTGTGGATTTAAAGGATGCTTACCTTCACATTCCGATCCACAAAGATCATCACCGGTACCTAAGGTTTGCCTTCTTAGACAGGCACTACCAGTTTGTAGCTCTTCCATTCGGATTGGCCACGGCTCCAAGAATCTTCACAAAGGTTCTGGGTGCCCTTCTGGCGGTACTAAGACCGCGAGGGATTTCGGTAGCTCCGTACCTAGACGACATTCTAATACAAGCTTCAAGCTTTCAAACTGCCAAGTCTCATACAGAGTTAGTTCTGGCATTTCTAAGGTCGCATGGATGGAAAGTGAACGAAAAGAAGAGTTCTCTCTTTCCTCTCACAAGAGTTCCATTCTTGGGGACTCTTATAGATTCTGTAGAAATGAAGATTTACCTGACAGAAGACAGGTTAACAAAGCTTCAAAACGCATGCCGTGTCCTTCATTCCATTCAACACCCGTCAGTAGCTCAATGCATGGAGGTGATCGGCTTAATGGTAGCGGCAATGGACATAGTACCTTTTGCACGCCTACATCTCAGACCGCTGCAATTATGCATGCTAAGTCAGTGGAATGGGGATTACTCAGATTTGTCCCCTACTCTGAATCTAAATCAAGAGACCAGAAATTCTCTTCTATGGTGGCTTTATCGGCCACACCTGTCCAGGGGGATGCCATTCAGCAGGCCAGACTGGACAATTGTAACAACAGACGCCAGCCTACTAGGTTGGGGCGCTGTCTGGAATTCTCTGAAGGCTCAGGGACTATGGAATCAGGAGGAGAGTCTCCTGCCAATAAACATTCTGGAATTGAGAGCGGTTCTCAATGCCCTTCTGGCTTGGCCCCAGTTAACAACTCGGGGGTTCATCAGGTTTCAGTCGGACAACATCACGACTGTAGCTTACATCAACCATCAGGGAGGGACAAGAAGCTCCCTAGCAATGATGGAAGTATCAAAGATAATTCGCTGGGCAGAGTCTCACTCTTGCCACCTGTCAGCAATCCACATCCCGGGAGTGGAGAACTGGGAGGCGGATTTCTTGAGTCGCCAGACTTTTCATCCGGGGGAGTGGGAACTTCATCCGGAGGTCTTTGCCCAAATACTTCGACGTTGGGGCAAACCAGAGATAGATCTCATGGCGTCTCGCCAGAACGCCAAACTTCCTCGCTACGGGTCCAGATCCAGGGATCCGGAAGCAGTTCTGATAGATGCTTTGACAGCACCTTGGAACTTCGGGATGGCTTATGTGTTTCCACCCTTCCCGCTGCTTCCTCGATTGATTGCCAAAATCAAACAGGAGAGAGCATCAGTAATTCTAATAGCACCTGCATGGCCACGCAGGACTTGGTATGCAGATCTAGTGGACATGTCATCCTGTCCGCCTTGGTCTCTACCTCTAAGACAGGACCTTCTGATACAGGGTCCATTCAAACATCAAAATCTAACTTCTCTGAAGCTGACTGCTTGGAAATTGAACGCTTGATTTTATCAAAACGTGGTTTTTCTGAGTCGGTTATTGATACCCTGATTCAGGCTAGGAAGCCTGTTACCAGAAGGATTTACCATAAAATATGGCGGAAATATCTATACTGGTGCGAATCCAAAGGTTACTCCTGGAGTAAGGTTAGGATCGCTAGGATATTGTCCTTTCTACAAGAAGGCTTAGAAAAGGGTTTATCAGCTAGCTCATTAAAGGGACAGATTTCAGCTCTGTCCATCTTGTTACACAGGCGTCTGTCAGAAGATCCAGACGTCCAGGCCTTTTGTCAGGCTCTAGCTAGGATCAAGCCTGTGTTTAAGGCTGTTGCTCCGCCATGGAGTTTAAACTTAGTTCTTAACGTTTTACAGGGTGTTCCGTTTGAACCCCTTCATTCCATTGATATAAAATTGTTATCTTGGAAAGTTCTGTTTTTAATGGCTATTTCCTCGGCTCGAAGAGTTTCTGAGTTATCAGCCTTACATTGTGATTCCCCTTATCTGATTTTTCACTCAGACAAGGTAGTTCTGCGTACTAAACCTGGGTTCTTACCTAAGGTAGTCACTAACAGGAACATCAATCAAGAGATTGTTGTTCCATCCCTGTGTCCAAATCCTTCTTCAAAGAAGGAACGTCTTCTACACAATCTGGATGTAGTTCGTGCCCTCAAGTTCTACTTGCAGGCAACTAAAGATTTTCGCCAAACTTCTTCCCTGTTTGTCGTTTATTCTGGACAGAGGAGAGGTCAAAAAGCTTCTGCTACCTCTCTCTCTTTTTGGCTTCGTAGCATAATACGTTTAGCCTATGAGACTGCTGGACAGCAGCCTCCTGAAAGAATTACAGCCCACTCCACTAGAGCTGTGGCTTCCACTTGGGCCTTTAAGAATGAGGCCTCTGTTGAACAGATTTGCAAGGCTGCAACTTGGTCTTCGCTTCATACTTTTTCCAAATTTTACAAATTTGACACTTTTGCTTCTTCGGAGGCTATTTTTGGGAGAAAGGTTCTTCAGGCAGTGGTTCCTTCTGTATAATGAGCCTGCCTATCCCTCCCGTCATCCGTGTACTTTTGCTTTGGTATTGGTATCCCAGAAGTAATGATGACCCGTGGACTGATCACACATAACAGAAGAAAACATAATTTATGCTTACCTGATAAATTCCTTTCTTCTGTTGTGTGATCAGTCCACGGCCCGCCCTGTTTTTAAGGCAGGTAAATATTTTTTAAATTATACTCCAGTCACCACTTCACCCTTGGTTACTCCTTTCTCGTTGATTCTTGGTCGAATGACTGGGACTGACGTAGAGGGGAGGAGCTATATGCAGCTCTGCTGGGTGAATCCTCTTGCATTTCCTGTTGGGGAGGAGTTATATCCCAGAAGTAATGATGACCCGTGGACTGATCACACAACAGAAGAAAGGAATTTATCAGGTAAGCATAAATTATGTTTTTTCAAAGTTCTGTTCTGTAAAAGTCTGTGCAAAAAATTTCAAATGGTAAACTTTTTTTTAAATCCCAATCAGGAAGACACAAACCCGATAGAAATCCTCTTTGTAAGTTACAGTTTCTTGATTAAAAATAAAAATATGAAATTACTGTGAGTATGAAATAAAGACATTACTAGATGTTGCAGTCACGATTTTGGTTTTCTCACTTTTTCTGCAGATCTCCTTAGCTGTCAGTCAAGGAACTAAAGGAAGGGCTTAATTCAGGTAATTGTGAATCCTAAACCTATCTATCAAAGCTAGTATATAGAGATTATCAAACAAATAGAGGGGCGCCTCGTGTGTATCTCTTATCAAATGTATGGTATTCAAAAAGATGGGTACTCACATGTTCCCAAAGCACCCTAATGTGCTAATAGATGCAGGCTGATAGATTGGGGCGTATCAGCTCACCCTCTCCCGGAATCTGGAACACTCTGGTAAGTGTCCAATCTATAAAAACACTGGCAAGTTTGCAGGGATAAATTCCCAATCTGCTTCTGGTAGCTTAGGCTTCCAAATGGCTGTATAGATAAGGCTTAACCAAACTGCTTCAGTAAAAAAAAAAAAAGGTCCCACTTATGTTATGTAACGCGTTTCTCGACTCTTATAATCGGCCGTTTCATCTAGAAGTAAAAGATTTAGTCATGGCTGCAGTACCTGGTTAGTGAATTCAATCTCAAGTGATAGTATGAAATGTGTTTCCTGCTGAAATATAATGCCCCCCTATTAATAATAAATGTATCTAGCGAGATGGACCACTTGCCTGGCACATTCAGTCCCATAGCATTCCATGTTGCTGCTTTTATAGTAGTTGTTGACAAGTTGATGGAATTTGTTTGATTATATGGTATTTCTATACAAGTCTTATGTTGTAGATTGCAAATTTAATTTACATCTTATCCTCTCCATGTGTAATATTGTTTTTAAACATGACTGAATAAAAAGTTTTTGTTTTATCACTTGAGGAGTCCATGAACTTGGATTTATGTACCAATTTAATTTGTTGTGCCTTTTTAAATGTGTTCTATTCATGATTTTAATAAAAAAAAGTTCTGTTTGGGACTTGTGGCATTTTAAAATGTAGCGCTTCTGTATTTTTCTTTTATATTTTTTTTTACAGTATCTGTATATGGAGTGATATAGACTGGCTTCCGTCATTGCAATACTTAGACAATTTATATATAGTGTTATCATACATTCTTCCAGATTGGTTACATACTGAGCCACCAAGGAGACATTAATAAAATATGCAGGAACCACACTTGCGGATTTATTTTGGCTGAAGTGCAAAAAAAAAATTACTTGTGTTCTGTTGCAGTATAAGTGTCTCTCCTTGACATCCAGAGCCCTGTGAGATGAACAGCTCTCTCATATCTGTCATTTAAAATTCTTTAAGGGACCTTACAGTACTGACGAGACTTTAGATAACCCTGCCAGAGCAGAGTGTTAGAGAATCTGGCCCTACGTGTCCAATGTTATAAGATTATTATAATAATTATTATATAGGGTAAAGTTAGCATTATATAGGGTAGTGCATTATTGCGATGTTTAACCCCTTAATGACCAGACCATTTTTCAATTTTCTTACCATTAAGGACCAGGGCTATTTTTATATTTCTGCGGTGTTTGTGTTTAGCTGTTATTTTCCTCTTACTCATTTACTGTACCCATTATTTTCATATAATGTATTATAAAATATGATGAATTTTTTTTTAAAAAACACACTTTTTCTAACTTTGACCCCCAAAATCTACAACCACCAAAAAAGCACCCATGCTTAATAGTTTCTAAATTTTGTTTAGAAATACCCAATGTTTACATGAGCTTTGCTTTTTTTTCAAGTTATAGGGCAATAAGTAGAAGTAGCACTTTATTTCCAAACCATTTTTTTTCTTCAAAATTAGCAATAGTTAATAAATATATATATATATATATATATATATATATATATATATATATATATATATAATTTTTTTTTTTTTTTCTCTTGTTAAGTGTATCCAGTCCACGGATCATCCATTACTTGTGGGATATATTCCCTTCCCAACAGGAAGTTGCAAGAGGATCACCCACAGCAGAGCTGCTATATAGCTCCTCCCCTCACATGTCATATCCAGTCATTCTCTTGCAACCCTCAACATAGATGGAGGTCGTGAGAGGACTGTGGTGTTTTATACTTAGTTTATTTCTTCAATCAAAAGTTTGTTATTTTTAAATGGCACTGGAGTGTGCTGTTTTTTCTCAGGCAGTATTTGGAAGAAGAATCTGCCTGCGTTTTCTATGATCTTAGCAGAAGTAACTAAGATTCACTTGCTGTTCTCACACATTCTGAGGAGTGAGGTAACTTCAGAAAGGGAATGGCGTGCGGGTTTTCCTGCAACTAAGGTATGTGCAGTAAAATATTTTTCTAAGGAATGGAATTGACTAAGAAAATGCTGCTGATACCGAAGTAATGTAAGTAAAGCCTTAAATGCAGTGAAAGCGACTGGTATCAGGCTTATTAATAGAGATATATACTCTTTAAAAAATGTGTTTTAAAACGTTTGCTGGCATGTTTAATCGTTTTTTTAACGTACATTTGGTGATAAAACTTATTGGGGCATAATTTTTCCACATGGCTGGCTTAATTTCTGCATAGAAACAGTTAACTGAGGCTTCCCACTGTTGTAATAATGAGTGGGTGGGGCCTATTTTAGCGCTTTTTTGCGCAGTAAAAATTCAGACTCCGACTTCCTGCTTCTTCCTGAATGATCCAGGACTTCTCTAGAGGGCTCAAAAGGCTTCAAAAGTCATATTGAGGGAGGTAATCAGTCACAGCAGAGCTGTGACAGTGTGTTTGACTGTTTTAAAAAACGTTTTTTCTCTATTGTTTATCCGTTTTGGGTATTAAGGGGTTAATCATCCATTTGCAAGTGGGTGCAATGCTCTGCTAACTTAATACATTTTCTGTGAAAATTTGGTTGGTATAACTGCTTTGGTTCATTGTTATTTCAACTTGAGACAGGTTTTGTGCTTCTTAAAGGCGCAGTAGCGTTTTTTATATTGCTTGTAAACTTATTGTGAAGTGTTTTTCAAGCTTACCAGTCTTATTGCTAGTCTGTTTAAACATGTCTGACATAGATGAATCTACTTGTTCATTATGTTTGAAAGCCAGTGTGGAGCCCCATAGAAATATGTGTACTAAATGTATTGATTTCACTTTAAATAATAAAGGTCAATCTTTATCTATAAAAGAATTATCACCAGACGACGAGGGGGAAGTTATGCCGACTAACTCTCCTCACGTGTCAGTACCTTCGCCTCCCGCTCAGGGGGTGCATGCTATTATGGCGCCAAGTACATCAGAGACGCCCATAGCAATTACTTTACAGGACATGGCTACAATCATGAATAATACCCTGTCAGAAGTATTATCTAGATTGCCAGAATTGAGAGGCAAGCGCGATAGCTCTGAGATTAGGAGAGATGCAGAACGCGCTGGTGCTGTAAGAGCCATGTCTGATACTGCGTCACAGTTTGCAGAACATGAGGACGAAGAGCTTCATTCTGTGGGTGACGGATCTGATCCGGGGAAACCTGATTCAGAGATCTCTAATTTTAAATTTAAGCTTGAAAACCTCCGTGTATTGCTTGGGGAGGTTTTAGCTGCTCTGAACGACTGTAACACAGTTGCAATTCCAGAGAAATTGTGTAGGCTGGATAGATACTATGCGGTTCCGGTGTGTACTGATGTTTTCCCTATACCTAAAAGGCTTACAGAAATTATTAGCAAGGAGTGGGATAGACCCGGTGTGCCCTTTTCCCCACCTCCTATATTTAGAAAAATGTTTCCAATAGACGCCACTACACGGGACTTATGGCAGACGGTCCCTAAGGTGGAGGGAGCAGTTTCTACTTTAGCAAAGCGAACCACTATCCCGGTTGAGGATAGTTGTGCTTTTTCGGATCCAATGGATAAAAAATTAGGTTACCTTAAGAAAATGTTTGTTCAACAAGGTTTTATCTTGCAACCCCTTGCATGCATTGCGCCTGTCACTGCTGCTGCGGCATTCTGGTTTGAGTCTCTGGAAGAGGCCATTCACACAGCTCCATTGGATGAAATTATGGACAAGCTTAAATCACTTAAGCTAGCTAACTCATTTGTTTCTGATGCCATTGTACATTTGACTAAACTAACGGCTAAGAACTCCGGATTCGCCATCCAGGCGCGGAGGGCGCTATGGCTTAAATCCTGGTCAGCTGACGTGACTTCTAAATCTAAATTACTTAATATTCCTTTCAAGGGGCAGACCTTATTCGGGCCCGGCTTGAAGGAAATTATTGCTGACATTACTGGAGGTAAGGGGCATTCCCTTCCTCAGGACAGGGCCAAATCAAAGGACAGTCTAATTTTCGTGCCTTTCGAAATTTCAAGGCAGGAGCAGCATCAACTTCCTCCGCTCCAAAACAGGAAGGAACTGTTGCTCGTTTTAGACAGTCCTGGAAACCTAACCAGTCCTGGAACAAGGGCAAGCAGGCCAGAAAACCTGCTACTGCCCCCAAGACAGCATGAAGGAACGGCCCCCTATCCGGAAACGGATCTAGTGGGGGGCAGACTTTCTCTCTTCGCCCAGGCATTGGCAAGAGATGTCCAGGATCCCTGGGCGTTGGAGATCATATCTCAGGGATATCTTCTGGACTTCAAGGCTTCTCCTCCTCAAGGGAGATTTCATCTTTCATGGTTATCAGAAAACCAGATAAAGAAAGAGGCATTCCTACGCTGTGTACAAGACCTCCTAGTAATGGGGGTGATCCACCCAGTTCCGCGGACGGAACAAGGACAGGGATTTTATTCAAATCTGTTCGTGGTTCCCAAGAAAGAGGGTACCTTCAGACCAATTTTGGACTTAAAGATCTTAAACAAATTCCTAAGAGTTCCATCATTCAAAATGGAAACTATTCGGACCATCCTGCCCATGATCCAAGAGGGTCAGTACATGACCACAGTGGACTTAAAGGATGCCTACCTTCACATACCGATTCACAAAGATCATCATCGGTTCCTAAGATTTGCCTTTCTAGACAGGCATTACCAATTTGTAGCTCTCCCCTTCGGGTTGGCTACGGCCCCAAGAATCTTTATAAAGGTTCTGGGCTCACTTCTGGCGGTTCTAAGACCGCGAGGCATAGCGGTGGCTCCGTATATAGACATCCTGATACAGGCGTCAAGCTTTCAAATTGCCAAGTCTCATACAGAGATAGTTCTGGCATTTCTGAGGTCGCATGGGTGGAAGGTGAACGTGGAAAAGAGTTCTCTATCACCACTCACAAGAGTCTCCTTCCTAGGGACTCTGATAGATTCTGTAGAAATGAAAATTTACCTGACGGAGGCCAGGTTATCAAAACTTTTAAATGCTTGCCGTGTCCTTCATTCCTTTCCACGCCCGTCAGTGGCTCAGTGCATGGAAGTAATCGGCTTAATGGTAGCGGCAATGGACATAGTGCCATTTGCGCGCCTGCATCTCAGACCGCTGCAATTGTGCATGCTAGGTCAGTGGAATGGGGATTACTCAGATTTGTCCCCCCTACTAAATCTGGATCAAGAGACCAGAGATTCTCTTCTCTGGTGGCTATCTCGGGTCCATCTGTCCAAGGGTATGACCTTTCGCAGGCCAGATTGGACAATTGTAACAACAGATGCCAGCCTTCTAGGTTGGGGCGCAGTCTGGAACTCCCTGAAGGCTCAGGGATCGTGGACTCAGGAGGAGAAACTCCTCCCAATAAATATTCTGGAGTTAAGAGCAATATTCAATGCTCTTCTAGCTTGGCCTCAGTTAGCAACACTGAGGTTAATCAGATTTCAGTCGGACAACATCACGACTGTGGCTTACATCAACCATCAAGGGGGAACCAGGAGCTCCCTAGCGATGTTAGAAGTCTCCAAGATAATTCGCTGGGCAGAGTCTCACTCTTGCCACTTGTCAGCGATCCACATCCCATGCGTGGAGAACTGGGAGGCGGATTTTCTAAGTCGATAGACTTTTCATCCGGGGGAGTGGGAACTCCATCCGGAGGTGTTTGCTCAACTGGTCCATCGTTGGGGCAAACCAGAACTGGATCTCATGGCGTCTCGCCAGAACGCCAAACTTCCTCGTTACGGATCCAGGTCCAGGGACCCGGGAGCGACGCTGATAGATGCTCTAGCAGCTCCTTGGTTCTTCAACATGGCTTATGTGTTTCCACCGTTTCCTCTGCTGCCTCGACTGATTGCCAAGGTCAAACAGGAGAGAGCATCAGTGATTCTGATAGCGCCTGCGTGGCCACGCAGGACCTGGTATGCAGACCTAGTGGACATGTCGTCCTGTCCACCATGGACTCTACCTCTGAGACAAGACCTTCTAATACAAGGTCCTTTCAATCATCCAAATCTAATTTCTCTGAGACTGACTGCATGGAGATTGAACGCTTGATCCTATAAAAGCGTGGCTTCTCCGAGTCAGTTATTGATACCTTAATACAGGCACGAAAGCCTGTTACCAGGAAAATCTACCATAAGGTATGGCGTAAATACCTGTATTGGTGCGAATCCAAGAGTTACTCATGGAGTAAGGTTAGGATTCCTAGGATATTGTCTTTTCTCCAAGAGGGTTTGGAAAAAGGCTTATCTGCTAGTTCGTTAAAGGGACAGATCTCTGCTCTGTCTATTCTTTTGCACAAGCGTCTGGCAGAAGTTCCAGACGTCCAGGCTTTTTGTCAGGGTTTGGCTAGGATTAAGCCTGTGTTTAAAACTGTTGCTCCTCCGTGGAGCTTAAACTTGGTTCTTCAAGGAGTTCCGTTTGAACTCCTTCATTCCATTGATATTAAACTTTTATCTTGGAAAGTTCTGTTTTTGATGGCTATTTCCTCAGCTCGAAGAGTCTCTGAGTTATCTGCCTTACATTGTGATTCTCCTTATCTGATTTTCCATTCAGACAAGGTAGTTCTGCGTACTAAACCTGGGTTTTTACCTAAGGTGGTTTCTAATAGGAATATCAATCAAGAGATTGTTGTCCCATCATTGTGCCCTAATCCTTCTTCAAAGAAGGAACGTCTTTTGCATAATCTGGACGTAGTCCGTGCCTTGACGTTCTACTTGCAGGCAACTAAAGATTTTCGTCAAACATCTGCCCTGTTTTATTCTGGACAGAGGAGAGGTCAAAAAGCTTCAGCTACCTCTCTCTCCTTTTGGCTTCGAAGCATAATACGCTTAGCCTATGAGACTGCTGGACAGCAGCCCCCTGAAAGGATTACATTCTACTAGAGCTGTGCCTTCCACCTGGGCCTTTAAGAATGAGGCCTCTGTTGAACAGATTTGCAAGGCTGCGACTTGGTCTTCGCTTCACACTTTTTCAAGATTTTACAAATTTGACACTTTTGCTTCTTCGGAGGCTGTTTTTGGGAGAAAGGTTCTACAGGCAGTGGTTCCTGCCTTGTCCCTCCCATCATCCGTGTACTTAAGCTTTGGTATTGGTATCCCACAAGTAATGGATGATCCGTGGACTGGATACACTTAACAAGAGAAAACATAATTTATGCTTACCTGATAAATTTATTTCTCTTGTAGTGTATCCAGTCCACGGCCCGCCCTGTCTTTTTAAGGCAGGTCTAAATTTTTTAATTAAACTACAGTCACCACTGCACCCTATGGTTTCTCCTTTCTTGTCTTGTTTCGGTCGAATGACTGGATATGACATGTGAGGGGAGGAGCTATATAGCAGCTCTGCTGTGGGTGATCCTCTTGCAACTTCCTGTTGGGAAGGAAATATATCCCACAAGTAATGGATGATCCGTGGACTGGATACACTACAAGAGAAATAAATTTATCAGGTAAGCATAAATTATGTTTTTTAGTAGACAACCCAAAGTATTGATCTAGGCCAAATGCGTTCAAATGAAATTTTTTTTTTTAACTTTTTCACAAATTTTAGGTTTCTCACTGAAATTATTTACAAACAGCTTGTGCGATTATGGCACAAATGGTTGTAAATGCTTCTCTGGGATCCCCTTTGTTTAGAAATAGCAGACATATATGACTTTGGCATTTGCTTTTTGGTAATTAGAAGGTTGCTAAATGCCGCTGCGCACCACACTTGTATTCTTCCCAGCAGTGAATTATAATTGGATACTTGTATAGCGCACAACCTCGAACTTAATCGACTCGTGGCACTGATAACAGGTATTATTATTACCCAACTTAATGGTACTCATTTTATCGACCTCGGAAGGATGAAAGGCTAAGTGGACCTTGCCGGGATAGAACCTGCAACCCTTGGGTTGCCACAGATCTCTGTAAACAGTGCATTAGCACAATGAGCCATCGGTCTGGCTGTCCAGTGAAGGGTTTAATTAATTAGCTTGTAGGGTTAATTTTAGCTTTAGTGTAGAGATCAGCCTCCACCTGACATATCCCACCCCCTGATCCCTCCCTGACCCCTCTTAAACAGCTCTCTTCCCCACCCCACAGTTGTCACCCCCATCTTAAGTAAAAGTCTGCCAGTACTAAAACTAAAGGCTTTATATACCCACTCGCCTCCATCCTATCTTTCCCACACCACCAACGATCGGCACCATCGCACTGTAGCCCTCTCTGCATCGGTTGCTTACCAGAGTGTATTGCAGGATGCCTCAATATCGAGGCATCACTGCCATACCCTGAAAGTGATCCCTTCCAGCGCTTGAAACCCTTGGTGGTTAACGACCGTTTTTTGTAGGACATGCCTGGCATGTCCTTGGTCGTTAAGGGGTTAAGCAAGCACATTTGAGCTTAAGGTGAATGTAAAGTTTAATGAAAAAGAAGCTTTAATGTAAAGTTTAATGAATGAAAGTGCCCCTGTTTTAAGAGTATTTTTAGATAACCGGGCACTTTAAAATATTACATTAAATGCTGGATAGAATGATGTATTCAAAACAAACCTTTTCGTTTGATTCAGACAGAGCGCACCATTTTAAAAAAAAGTTTCCAATTTACTTCTATTATTCGTTCCCATGATATTCTGTTATGAAGAGATACCTAGGTAGACATCTGGAGCACTACATGGCAGGAAATAGTGCTACCATCTAGTGCTCTTGTAACTGGATAACATTCTTGCAAACCTGCTGCCATATAGTGCTCCAGAAATGGAACGGCTCCTAAGCATACGTCCCTGCTTTTCAACAAAAGATACCACGAGACCGATTAAAAATTCATAATAGAAGTAAATTAGAAAGTTGTTTAAAGTTGAATGCTCTATATATGAGTCATGGAAGAAAATTTTGTGTTTCATGTCCCTTTAACAGGAATTGGAAAGCCCAATATTACAGGAAAGTGGGATATAATAAATATTGAAATTCTATTGCAAAATCTCGTTAGTACATAGAATTAAGCAGCTTATAGTACAGTCTCAATGTGTTTAATGAGCCTTGAAATCCAAACTGTATCCTGAGTGTTTGCAGCTAAAGGGATGTTGCACACACTTGTTATTTGTTGTGTCTATAAAAAGGAATTGCGAAATCTATAACTGATCTTCCTGTGCTGAATAAGTCGCTTGCTTTAGAGGTTTGCTCTGGGTAGTTTTTTCTTCCCCCTCATTCAGAGATGATAATTATGTAAATTCGAATTCTTGCTGGCTTCAGTTTCATTTAAATTGCTTTTCACTTAACCATTTCATGCAATAACAGTTTGTTTAATGGTTGGTTCTGCTTTTATGTGCATGGTAGTAAATTGTTGCCTCAATATCCCTGTTTTTTATACAAGAGCATGTGTGTGCCCGTGCATTGCATAATCGGTTAATATTCAACTGGGGAAGGTAATCATTAGCAATAAAAAGCTAAGCTGAAGCTGTAGCAATACTTGTTGACTTGTTGAACATTGTTTATTGTAGTATAAGGCTAAGTTAGAAAATTTAGTGTAATATATATATACAGGGAGTGCAGAATTATTAGGCAAGTTGTATTTTTGAGGATTAATTTTATTATTGAACAACAACCATGATCTCAATGAACCCAAAAAACTCATTAATATCAAAGCTGAATAGTTTTGGAAGTAGTTTTTAGTTTGTTTTTAGTTATAGCTATTTTAGGGGGATATCTGTGTGTGCAGGTGACTATTACTGTGCATAATTATTAGGCAACTTAACAAAAAACAAATATATACCCATTTCAATAATTTATTTTTACCAGTGAAACCAATATAACATCTCAACATTCACAAATATACATTTCTGACATTCAAAAACAAAACAAAAACAAATCAGTGACCAATATAGCCACCTTTCTTTCATGTAATTAGCAAGAGTCCATGAGCTAGTGACGTATGGGATATACATTCCTACCAGGAGGGGCAAAGTTTCCCAAACCTCAAAATGCCTATAAATACACCCCTCACCACACCCACAAATCAGTTTTACAAACTTTGCCTCCTATGAAGGTGGTGAAGTAAGTTTGTGCTAGATTCTACGTTGATATGCGCTCCGCAGCAGGTTGGAGCCCGGTTTTCCTCTCAGCGTGCAGTGAATGTCAGAGAGATGTGAGGAGAGTATTGCCTATTTGAATTCAATGATCTCCTTCTACGGGGTCTATTTCATAGGTTCTCTGTTATCGGTCGTAGAGATTCATCTCTTACCTCCCTTTTCAGATCGACGATATACTCTTATATATACCATTACCTCTACTGATTCTCGTTTCAGTACTGGTTCTACTACATGTAGATGAGTGTCCTGGGGTAAGTAAGTCTTATTTTCTGTGACACTCTAAGCTATGGTTGGGCACTTTTATATAAAGTTCTAAATATATGTATTCAAACATTTATTTGCCTTGACTCAGGATGTTCAACGTTCCTTATTTCAGACACTCCGTTTCATATTTGGGATAATGCATATGAATAAATCAATCATTTTTTTCTTACCTTAAAATTTGACTTTTTTTTCCCTGTGGGCTGTTAGGCTCACGGGGGCTGAAAATGCTTCATTTTATTGCGTCATTTTTGGTGCGGACTTATTTGGCGCAAATTTTTTTTTTTCTGTTTCCGGCGTCATACGTGTCGCCGGAAGTTGCGTCATTTTTTGTCGTTTTTGCGCCAAAAGTGTCGGCGTTCCGGATACGGCGTCATTCTTGGCGCCAAAAACATTTAGGAGCCAAATAATGTGGGCGTCACTATTGAATCCACATTATTTAAGTCTCATTATTTATTGCTTCTGGTTGCTAGAAGCTTGTTCACTGGCATTTTTTCCCATTCCTGAAACTGTCATTTAAGGAATTTGATCAATTTTGCTTTATATGTTGTTTTTTCTATTACATATTGCAAGATGTCCCAGATTGACACTGAGTCAGAAGATACTTCTGGAAAAACGCTTCCTGGTGCTGGATCTACCAAAGTTAAGTGTATCTGCTGTAAACTTGTGGTATCTATTCCTCCAGCTGTTGTTTGTAATGAATGTCATGACAAACTTGTTAATGCAGCTAATATTTCCTTTAGTAATGTTACATTACCTGTTGCTGTTCCATCAACATCTAATACTCAGAGTGTTCCTGTTAACATAAGAGATTTTGTTTCTAAATCCATTAAGAAGGCTATGTCTGTTATTCCTCCTTCTAGTAAACGTAAAAGGTCTTTTAAAACTTCTCATTTTTCAGATGAATTTTTAAATGAACATCATCATTCTGATTCTGATAATGGTTCCTCTGGTTCAGAGGATTCTGTCTCAGAGGTTGATGCTGATAAATCTTCATATTTATTCAAAATGGATTTTATTCGTTCTTTACTTAAAGAAGTCTTAATTGCATTAGAAATAGAGGATTCTGGTCCTCTTGATACTAAATCTAAACGTTTAAATAAGGTTTTTAAATCTCCTGTAGTTATTCCAGAAGTTTTTCCTGTCCCTGATGCTATTTCTGAAGTAATCTCCAGGGAATGGAATAATTTGGGTAATTCATTTACTCCTTCTAAACGGTTTAAGCAATTATATCCTGTGGCATCTGACAGATTAGAATTTTGGGACAAAATCCCTAAAGTTGATGGGGCTGTCTCTACTCTTGCTAAACGTACTACTATTCCTACGGCAGATAGTACTTCCTTTAAGGATCCTTTAGATAGGAAGATTGAATCCTTTCTAAGAAAAGCTTACTTATGTTCAGGTAATCTTCTTAGACCTGCTATATCTTTAGCGGATGTTGCTGCAGCTTCAACTTTTTGGTTAGAAGCTTTAGCGCAACAAGTAACAGATCATAATTCTCATAGCATTTTTAATCTTCTTCAACATGCTAATAATTTTATTTGTGATGCTATCTTTGATATCATTAGGGTTGATGTCAGGTATATGTCTCTAGCTATTTTAGCTAGAAGAGCTTTATGGCTTAAAACTTGGGCCTAGATTTAGAGTTCGGCGGTAAAAGGGCTGTTAACGCTCCGCGGGTTTTTTTCTGGCCGCACCATAAATTTAACTCTGGTATCGAGAGTTCAAACAAATGCTGCGTTAGGCTCCAAAAAAGGAGCGTAGAGCATTTTTACCGCAAATGCAACTCTCGATACCAGAGTTGCTTACGGACGCGGCCGGCATCAAAAACGTGCTCGTGCACGATTCTCCCATAGGAAACAATGGGGCTGTTTGAGCTGAAAAAAAACCTAACACCTGCAAAAAAGCAGCGTTCAGCTCCTAACGCAGCCCCATTGTTTCCTATGGGGAAACACCTCCTAAGTCTGCACCTAACATGTACCCCGAGTCTAAACACCCCTAACCTTACACTTATTAACTCCTAATCTGCCGCCCCCGCTATCGCTGACCCCTGCATTACACTTTTAACCCCTAATCTGCCGCTCCGTAAACCGCCGCCACCTACGTTATCCCTATGTACCCCTAATCTGCTGCCCTAACATCGCCGAACCCTATGTTATATTTATTAACCCCTAATCTGCCCCCCACAACGTCGCCGACACCTGCCTACACTTATTAACCCCTAATCTGCCGAGCGGACCTGAGCGCTACTATAATAAAGTTATTAACCCCTAATCCGCCTCACTAACCCTATCATAAATAGTATTAACCCCTAATCTGCCCTCCCTAACATCGCCGACACCTACCTTCAATTATTAACCCCTAATCTGACGACCGGAGCTCACCGCTATTCTAATAAATGTATTAACCCCTAAAGCTAAGTCTAACCCTAACACTAACACCCCCCTAAGTTAAATATAATTTTTATCTAACGAAATAAATTAACTCTTATTAAATAAATGATTCCTATTTAAAGCTAAATACTTACCTGTAAAATAAATCCTAATATAGCTACAATATAAATTATAATTATATTATAGCTATTTTAGGATTAATATTTATTTTACAGGCAACTTTGTAATTATTTTAACCAGGTACAATAGCTATTAAATAGTTAAGAACTATTTAATAGTTACCTAGTTAAAATAATAACAAATTTACCTGTAAAATAAATCCTAACCTAAGATATAATTAAACCTAACACTACCCTATCAATAAAATAATTAAATAAACTACCTACAATTACCTACAATTAACCTAACACTACACTATCAATAAATTAATTAAACACAATTGCTACAAATAACTAAAATTAAATAAACTATCTAAAGTACAAAAAATAAAAAAGAACTAAGTTACAGAAAATAATAAAATATTTACAAACATAAGAAAAATATTACAACAATTTTAAACTAATTACACCTACTCTAAGCCCCCTAATAAAATAACAAAGCCCCCCAAAATAAAAAATTCCCTACCCTATTCTAAAATACAAATATTACAAGCTCTTTTACCTTACCAGCCCTGAACAGGGCCCTTTGCGGGGCATGCCCCAAGAATTTCAGCTCTTTTGCCTGTAAAAAAAAACATACAATACCCCCCCCCCCCAACATTACAACCCACCACCCACATACCCCTAATCTAACCCAAACCCCCCTTAAATAAACCTAACACTACCCCCCTGATGATCTTCCTACCTTGTCTTCACCATGCCAGGTTCACCGATCCGTCCTGGCTCCAAGATCTTCATCCAACCCAAGCGGGGGCTAGACATCCACTGAAGAAGTCCAGAAGAGGGTCCAAAGTCTTCCTCCTATCCGGCAAGAAGAGGACATCCGGACCGGCAAACATCTTCTCCAAGCGGCATCTTCTATCTTCTTCCATCCGATGACGACCGGCTCCATCTTGAAGACCTCCAGCGCGGATCCATCCTCTTCTTCCGACGACTAGACGACGAATGACGGTTCCTTTAAGGGACGTCATCCAAGATGGCGTCCCTCGAATTCCGATTGGCTGATAGGATTCTATCAGCCAATCGGAATTAAGGTAGGAATTTTCTGATTGGCTGATGGAATCAGCCAATCAGAATATAGTTCAATCCGATTGGCTGATCCAATCAGCCAATCAGATTGAGCTCGCATTCTATTGGCTGATCGGAACAGCCAATAGAATGCGAGCTCAATCTGATTGGCTGATTGGATCAGCCAATCGGATTGAACTATATTCTGATTGGCTGATTCCATCAGCCAATCAGAAAATTCCTACCTTAATTCCGATTGGCTGATAGAATCCTATCAGCCAATCGGAATTCGAGGGACGCCATCTTGGATGACGTCCCTTAAAGGAACCGTCATTCGTCGTCTAGTCGTCGGAAGAAGAGGATGGATCCGCGCTGGAGGTCTTCAAGATGGAGCCGGTCGTCATCGGATGGAAGAAGATAGAAGATGCCGCTTGGAGAAGATGTTTGCCGGTCCGGATGTCCTCTTCTTGCCGGATAGGAGGAAGACTTTGGACCCTCTTCTGGACTTCTTCAGTGGATGTCTAGCCCCCGCTTGGGTTGGATGAAGATCTTGGAGCCAGGACGGATCGGTGAACCTGGCATGGTGAAGACAAGGTAGGAAGATCATCAGGGGGGTAGTGTTAGGTTTATTTAAGGGGGGTTTGGGTTAGATTAGGGGTATGTGGGTGGTGGGTTGTAATGTTGGGGGGGGGGTATTGTATGTTTTTTTTTACAGGCAAAAGAGCTGAAATTCTTGGGGCATGCCCCGCAAAGGGCCCTGTTCAGGGCTGGTAAGGTAAAAGAGCTTGTAATATTTGTATTTTAGAATAGGGTAGGGAATTTTTTATTTTGGGGGGCTTTGTTATTTTATTAGGGGGCTTAGAGTAGGTGTAATTAGTTTAAAATTGTTGTAATATTTTTCTTATGTTTGTAAATATTTTATTATTTTCTGTAACTTAGTTCTTTTTTATTTTTTGTACTTTAGATAGTTTATTTAATTTTAGTTATTTGTAGCAATTGTGTTTAATTAATTTATTGATAGTGTAGTGTTAGGTTAATTGTAGGTAATTGTAGGTAGTTTATTTAATTATTTTATTGATAGGGTAGTGTTAGGTTTAATTATAACTTAGGTTAGGATTTATTTTACAGGTAAATTTGTTATTATTTTAACTAGGTAACTATTAAATAGTTCTTAACTATTTAATAGCTATTGTACCTGGTTAAAATAATTACAAAGTTGCCTGTAAAATAAATATTAATCCTAAAATAGCTATAATATAATTATAATTTATATTGTAGCTATATTAGGATGTATTTTACAGGTAAGTATTTAGCTTTAAATAGGAATCATTTATTTAATAAGAGTTAATTTATTTCGTTAGATAAAAATTATATTTAACTTAGGGGGGTGTTAGTGTTAGGGTTAGACTTAGCTTTAGGGGTTAATACATTTATTAGAATAGCGGTGAGCTCCGGTCGGCAGATTAGGGGTTAATAATTGAAGGTAGGTGTCGGCGATGTTAGGGAGGGCAGATTAGGGGTTAATACTATTTATGATAGGGTTAGTGAGGCGGATTAGGGGTTAATAACTTTATTATAGTAGCGCTCAGGTCCGCTCGGCAGATTAGGGGTTAATAAGTGTAGGTAGGTGTCGGCGACGTTGTGGGGGGCAGATTAGGGGTTAATAAATATAACATAGGGGTCGGCGATGTTAGGGGTAGCAGATTAGGGGTACATAGGGATAACGTAGGTGGCGGCGATTTGCGGTCGGAAGATTAGGGGTTAATTATTTTAAGTAGCTTGCGGCGACGTTGTGGGGGGCAAGTTAGGGGTTAATAGATATAATACAGGGGTCGGCGGTGTTAGGGGCAGCAGATTAGGGGTACATAAGTATAACGTAGGTGGCGGTCGGCAGATTAGGGGTTAAAAATTTTAATCGAGTGGCGGCGATGTGGGGGGACCTCGGTTTAGGGGTACATAGGTAGTTTATGGGTGTTAGTGTACTTTAGGGTACAGTAGTTAAGAGCTTTATAAACCGGCGTTAGCCAGAAAGCTCTTAACTCCTGCTATTTTCAGGCGGCTGGAATCTTGTCGTTAGAGCTCTAACGCTCACTGCAGAAACGACTCTAAATACCGGCGTTAGGAAGATCCCATTGAAAAGATAGGCTACGCAAATGGCGTAGGGGGATCTGCGGTATGGAAAAGTCGCGGCTGTAAAGTGAGCGTTAGACCCTTTAATCACTGACTCCAAATACCAGCGGGCGCCCAAAACCAGCGTTAGGAGCCTCTAACGCTGGTTTTGACGGCTACCGCCGAACTCTAAATCTAGGCCTTGGAATGCTGATATGTCTTCTAAGTCTACTCTGCTTTCCCTTTCTTTCCAGGGTAATAAATTATTTGGTTCTCAGTTGGATTCTATTATCTCAACTGTTACTGGAGGGAAAGGAACTTTTTTTACCACAGGATAAAAAAATCTAAAGGTAAATTTAAATCTAATAATCGTTTTCGTTCCTTTTGTCACAATAAGGAACAAAAGCCTGATCCTTCATCCACAGGAGCGGTATCAGTTTGGAAACCATCTCCAGTCTGGAATAAATCCAAGCCTTTTAGAAAACCAAAGCCAGCTCCCAAGTCCACATGAAGGTGCGGCCCTCATTCCAGCCCAGCTGGTAGGGGGCAGATTACGATTTTTCAAAAAAATTTGGATCAATTCAATTCACAATCTTTGGATTCAAAACATTGTTTCAGAAGGGTACAGAATTGGCTTCAAGATAAGGCCTCCTGCAAAGAGATTTTTTCTTTCCCGTGTCCCAGTAAATCCAGCGAAAGCTCAAGCATTTCTGAAATGTGTTTCAGATCTAGAGTTGGCTGGAGTAATTATGCCAGTTCCAGTTCTGGAACAGGGACTGGGGTTTTATTCAAATCTCTTCATTGTACCAAAGAAGGAGAATTCCTTCAGACCAGTTCTGGATCTAAAAATATTGAATCGTTATGTAAGGATACCAACATTCAAAATGGTAACTGTAAGGACTATCCTGCCTTTTGTTCAGCAAGGGCATTATATGTCCACAATAGATTTACAGGATGCATATCTGCATATTCCGATTTATCCAGATCACTATCAGTTTCTGAGATTCTCTTTCCTAGACAAGCATTACCAGTTTGTGGCTCTGCCGTTTGGCCTAGCAACAGCTCCAAGAATTTTTACAAAGGTTCTCGGTGCCCTTCTGTCTGTAATCAGAGAACAGGGTATTGTGGTATTTCCTTATTTGGACGATATCTTGGTACTTGCTCAGTCTTCACATTTAGCAGAATCTCATACGAATCGACTTGTGTTGTTTCTTCAAGGTCATGGTTGGAGGATCAATTTACCGAAAAGTTCATTGATTCCTCAGACAAGGGTAACCTTTTTTAGGTTTCCAGATAGATTCAGTGTCCATGACTCTGTCTCTGACAGACAAGAGACGTCTAAAATTGATTTCAGCTTGTCGAAACCTTCAGTCACAATCATTCCCTTCGGTAGCCTTATGCATGGAAATTCTAGGTCTTATGACTGCTGCATCGGACGCGATCCCCTTTGCTCGTTTTCACATGCGACCTCTTCAGCTCTGTATGCTGAACCAATGGTGCAGGGATTACACAAAGATATCTCAAGTAATATCTTTAAAACCGATTGTACGACACTCTCTGACGTGGTGGACAGATCACCATCGTTTAGTTCAGGGGGCTTCTTTTGTTCTTCCGACCTGGACTGTAATTTCAACAGATGCAAGTCTGACAGGTTGGGGAGCTGTTTGGGGGTCTCTGACAGCACAAGGGGTTTGGGAATCTCAGGAGGTGAGATTACCAATCAATATTTTGGAACTCCGTGCAATTTTCAGAGCTCTTCAGTCATGGCCTCTTCTAAAGAGAGAATCGTTCATTTGTTTTCAGACAGACAATGTCACAACTGTGGCATACATCAATCATCAAGGAGGGACTCACAGTCCTCTGGCTATGAAAGAAGTATCTCGGTTACTGGTATGGGCGGAATCCAGCTCCTGTCTAGTTTCTGCGGTTCATATCCCAGGTATAGACAATTGGGAAGCGGATTATCTCAGTCGCCAAACGTTACATCCGGGCGAATGGTCTCTTCATCCAGAGGTATTTCTTCAGATTGTTCAACTGTGGGGACTTCCAGAAATAGATCTGATGGCTTCTCATCTAAACAAGAAACTTCCCAGGTATCTGTCCAGATCCAGGGATCCTCAAGCGGAAGCAGTGGATGCATTGTCACTTCCTTGGAAGTATCATCCTGCCTATATCTTTCCGCCTCTAGTTCTTCTTCCAAGATTCTGAAGGAATGCTAGTTTGTTTTGCTGGTGGCTCTAGCATGGCCTCACAGGTTTTGGTATGCGGATCTTGTCCGGATGGCCTCTTGCCAACCGTGGACTCTTCCGTTAAGACCAGACTTTCTGTCGCAAGGTCCTTTTTTTCCATCAGGATCTCAAATCCTTAAATTTAAAGGTATGGAGATTGAACGCTTGATTCTTAGTCAAAGAGGTTTCTCTGACTCTGTGATTAATACTATGTTACAGGCTCGTAAATCTGTATCCAGAGAGATATATTATAGAGTCTGGAAGACTTACATTTCTTGGTGTCTTTCTCATCATTTTTCCTGGCATTCTTTTAGAATTCCGAGAATTTTACAGTTTCTTCAGGATGGTTTGGATAAAGGACAAATCTCTGCTCTTTCTGTTCTTTTTCACAGAAAGATTGCTAATCTTCCTGATATTCATTGTTTTGTACAAGCTTTGGTTTGTATAAAACCTGTTATTAAGTCAATTTCTCCTCCTTGGAGTTTGAATTTGGTTCTGGGGGCTCTTCAAGCTCCTCCGTTTGAACCTATGCATTCATTGGACATTAAATTACTTTCTTGGAAAGTTTTGTTTCTTTTGGCCATCTCTTCTGCTAGAAGAGTTTCTGAATTATCTGCTCTTTCTTGTGAGTCTCCTTTTCTGATTTTTCATCAGGATAAGGCGGTGTTGAACTTCTTTTAAATTTTTACTTAAGGTTGAGAATTCTAACAACATTAGTAGAGAAATTGTGGTTCCTTCATTATGTCCTAATCCTAAGAATTCTAAGGATAAATCATTGCATTCTTTGGATGTAGTTAGAGCTTTGAAATATTATGTTGAAGCTACTAAGAATTTCCAAAAGACTTCTAGTCTATTTGTTATCTTTTCCGGTTCTAGGAAAGGTCAGAAGGCCTCTGCCATTTCTTTGGCATCTTGGTTAAAATCTTTAATTCATCATGCCTATGTCGAGTTGGGTAAAACTCCACCTCAAAGGATTACAGCTCATTCTACTAGGTCAGTTTCTACTTCCTGGGCGTTTAGGAATGAAGCTTCGGTCGATCAGATTTGCAAAGCAGCAACTTGGTCTTCTTTGCATACTTTTACTAAATTCTACCATTTTGATGTGTTTTCTTGGTAGAAAAGTACTTCAGGCAGCTGTTTCAGTTTGATTCTTCTGCTTATAATTTCAGTTTTTTTCATTATAAGATTTAAACTTTATTTTGGGTGTGGATTATTTTCAGCGGAATTGGCTGTCTTTATTTTATCCCTCCCTCTCTAGTGACTCTTGCGTGGAAGATCCACATCTTGGGTAGTCATTATCCCATCGGTCACTAGCTCATGGACTCTTGCTAATTACATGAAAGAAAACATAATTTATGTAAGAACTTGCCTGATAAATTAATTTCTTTCATATTAGCAAGAGTCCATGAGGCCCACCCTTTTTGGTGGTTATGATTTTTTTGTATAAAGCACAATTATTCCAATTCCTTATTTTTTATGCTTTCGCACTTTTTTCTTATCACCCCACTTCTTGGCTATGCGTTAAACTGATTTGTGGGTGTGGTGAGGGGTGTATTTATAGGCATTTTGAGGTTTGGGAAACTTTGCCCCTCCTGGTAGGAATGTATATCCCATACGTCACTAGCTCATGGACTCTTGCTAATATGAAAGAAATGAATTTATCAGGTAAGTTCTTACGTAAATTATGTTTTCTTTGCAAGGACACTCAAAAGCCTGCCATCCATGGATTCTGTCAGTGTTTTGATCTGTTCACCATCAACATTGAGTGCAGCAGCAACCACAGCCTCCCAGACACTGTTCAGAGAGGTGTACTGTTTTCCCTCCTTGTAAATCTCACATTTGATGATGGACCACAGGTTCTCAATGGGGTTCAGATCAGGTGAAGAAGGAGGCCATGTCATTAGATTTTCTTCTTTTATACCCTTTCTTGCCAGCCACGCTATGGAGTACTTGGACGCGTGTGATGGAGCATTGTCCTGCATGAAAATCATGTTTTTCTTGAAGGATGCAGACTTCTTCCTGTACCACTGCTTGAAGAAGGTGTCTTCCAGAAACTGGCAGTAGGACTGGGAGTTGAGCTTGACTCCATCCTCAACCCGAAAAAGCCCCACAAGCTCATCTTTGATGATACCAGCCCAAACCAGTACTCCACCTCCACCTTGCTGGCGTCTGAGTCGGACTGGAGCTCTCTGCCCTTTACTAATCCAGCCACGGGCCCATCCATCTGGCCCATCAAGACTCACTCTCATTTCATCAGTCCATAAAACCTTAGAAAAATCAGTCTTGAGATATTTCTTGGCCCAGTCTTGACGTTTCAGCTTGTGTGTCTTGTTCAGTGGTGGTCGTCTTTCAGCCTTTCTTACCTTGGCCATGTCTCTGAGTATTGCACACCTTGTGCTTTTGGGCACTCCAGTGATGTTGCAGCTCTGAAATATGGCCAAACTGGTGGCAAGTGGCATCTTGGCAGCTGCACGCTTGGGCAGTTATTTTGCGCCTTGGTTTTTCCACACGCTTCTTGCGACCCTGTTGACTATTTTGAATGAAACGCTTGATTGTTCGATGATCACGCTTCAGAAGCTTTGCAATTTTAAGAGTGCTGCATCCCTCTGCAAGATATCTCACTATTTTTTACTTTTCTGAGCCTGTCAAGTCCTTCTTTTGACCCATTTTGCCAAAGGAAAGGAAGTTGCCTAATAATTATGCACACCTGATATAGGGTGTTGATGTCATTAGACCACACCCCTTCTCATTACAGAGATGCACATCACCTAATATGCATAATTGGTAGTAGGCTTTCGAGCCTATACAGCTTGGAGTAAGACAACATGCATAAAGAGGATGATGTGGTCAAAATACTCATTTGCCTAATAATTCTGCACTCCCTGTGTATATATGTATATATGTATGTATATATATATGTATGTAGTAATAAAGTAAGAAAAAGGCTTGCACTCGCTGGCTTTTTGACAAAAGTGCTTTAAGCACAAAAAATGTGACATTTCGGGGATCAATCACCCCTTCATCAAACCAAACAAAAAGTGAGGTAACAGTGTTTAAATAAGGTGTTAACCCCTCCCTCAATTCAGAATAGGACAGCCCCTTGTAGATCATGTGACATATACACTTTTTAGCTATAACCATCATATTGGCAACCAAACAATTGGACAATCAAACGTGTCACTTCTCATAAATAACATAAATTAATGGAAAACTATATTCAAACTAATATTCAAACTAATATACAAAATTAAACTATTTACTTATTAAACTATAAAAGGGGGCTGAATCGGTGCACTGCTATAAGAACGGTGACAAATACCCATCCACTAAATATAAAGATAAAAATGCAATAGAGCAATCCTGTTATATACATAATGGCTATCTGATATTATCGCCAGATTTATAACATCGGTTACAGCATAATCACATCAACCATGGATAGAAATATATAACACCAGTTATGTTATTAAGATATTGATGGTACTCGCAAATCATAAATAAATCCTGTATCGTAGCCTTTGTAGCTAGTGAAACCGCCAAACGCTTGCATCGTGGGCGTGGCCAAAAACGGACCCTGTGTACTAAACGTCATCAGACCCTCCCCTTCAGGGAGTAAGTGATGCAGCATTGTAGGCAGGCTCAGTAGCTGCAAGGGAAAGACCAGTATTGGCAGAAATTAAACTTTACAAGTAATAAACATTACAATGATTTTACACATAATTTTATCACAAAGGTGGCCCATTAAAATGATTGAGAATTATAGGATCGTAGGTAATACAAAAAAACTGTCCTTGGTGATCATTGAGATTAAGACAACCAATCATCAGCCCTGTTTACATAGGTGACGTTCGCCATGTGTGTGGGAGGATTATAGCAACCAAACATTCACTCTGTTGATATGACGATTCTCATGAGGGAAAGGAGTCAGTCTACACATCGTGGGCCACAACACACCCCCTCACACAAATGTGTGATACACCTACAAATGAGAATGGTCAGATCATAGATAAATCCGTATCATAGCCATTGCAGCTAATGAAACCGCCAAACACTCGCATCATGGACGTGGCCAAAAACGGACCCTGTGTACTAAACGTCATCAGACCCTCCCCTTCAGTGAGTAAGTAATGCAGCATCGCAGGCAGGTTCAGTAACTGCAAGGGGAAGACCAGTATTGGCAGAAATTAAACTTTACCAATAATAAACATTACACATAATATTGCACATAATTTTATCACAAAGATGGCCCAATGAAATGATTGAGAATTATAGGATCGTAGGTAATACAAGAAACTGTCCTTGGTGATCATTGGGATTAGGGCAACCAATCATCAACCCAGTTTACATAGGTGCCATTCGCCATGTACGTCGAAGGATAGTAGCAACCAATCCATCACTTTGTTGATATGAATGACCTTTCCCATGTGAGAGAGGAGTCAGTCTGCACATCGTGGGCCACAACATATCCTTTACACACTTGTGTGATACACATATAACTGAGACTGGTCCTAAGAAATGAAAAATGTACAAATTACAAAAATAGAACAGATAGCAAAGTAATAAAAATAATAAAATATGATTAAACAAAAATGTCACATATTCACTAAATATATCCCATATTAATAGGGTACTAACTACAACTATAATGTAATGAAGAACTCCCCTCATCCATATAAAGTGAGGGAGCAAACACAAATTGAATATATACATGGAGTACATCCAAAGCAATGGTAAAAAATATGGGAGCTAATTCAATTAGATCCATACAAATGTTGAATTTAATGATAGTGTTCACCACTTCACACAGCCATATGCACTAGGGTAGTTGGTAGGCACAAAATGTATGCCACCAACACCATCCCATGGTTGTGATCATCCAGTGGATCCTGACATAGTAAGCTAGAAATAAGCATAAATATAAAAGAACAAATTATGACACAAATTGAAACATAGGATCAATAGAGACTGATTCAAGATACCTCCCATCACCCCCTTTAATTTGTCACTGCTGTCATAGGAACGATACAGTAACCATAGTTACAAAAAGCATTGCCAGTCCAACTGATAATTCAAGCCGTGGGGGTGTAATGTTCTTAATTTGAAGATCCATTTGGATTCCACTTGGAGTAAGCCCTGGTTCCGGTCACCTCCTTGCTTAAGGGGTGACACATGATCAATCGGAATGAACCTGAAGTCACTAACAGTATGTTGCAACTGCATGAAATGTTTGGCCACTGGTTGATCAACAACAACCACACGTACAATTCAATAGGTACACAACATGTGTAGTAGTACATGTGAGATAAAACTTGATGTCAAAACATTGATTTGTATGGGGGTATCTAAAATGAGACCCCTGGATCATTGAGTAACACGTGGTACACCCAGAATATCTGTAGCAGCCCTTCTTCTTGCTTCTGATCCAATTTTTTTGATAACAATGTTCAGGATCCGTCAACATTAGCTGATCTCTCAGTGATCTTCCCTTTTTGAAGGCTATCATCGGCGGACCAAATTCATTAAAGGGTAAGGTTGAGTCAGTATTTACCACTGCCCAGTGTTTTATCAAATTATCTGCAAACCTTCTTTTGGGGAATATTCTGTGGTGAAGAGTATTCTCCTGGTTTCACCCACAGGCTTTTTATTCATTTCATGCATTTTTTGTGTTGATAGAACTTCGTTTTGTGTTAGATGTTCCATTTCTTTTACAGAGTTTCTTGATCTTTAGGCTAGAGTATCCCCTCTGGACAAACATTTGCTCGTATCATCCTGCTGAACTAATTTCCTATGAGAATCAGTGTTATTCCGTACCGTTCTCAACATCTGGGCCTTGGGGATTGAAATAATCAAACTCATTGGATGAGCACTTGAGGCACACAGGATGGAGTTTTTGTCCGTTGGTTTGGCATATAGCGTCGTGGCCAAATGATCCGCTTCCTTGTAGATCAATAGATCCAGAAATTCTATAGAAGTTACATGGTACTTCAATTTAAATTTAACAGGATGTTGTAGAACATTCAACTCCTGAAACCAAACTTCCAAGTCTTCAGCGGTGCCATTCCAGATAAAAAACATATCATCTATGTATTGATGATACATAGATATCTACGGTCTCTCAACAATTTTCATGATGTTTTCTTCGTAGTCCTCCATAAAGATGTTGGCGTACGATGGGGCCATATTCGACCCCATTGCCGTCCCTGATATTTGCAAATAGTAATCAGTTTCGAACTTGAAAAAATTAAATTCAAGATAGCATCTCACCAACTCCAAGAGTACATCAATAGGTGAACCAACATATGTGGTCTTCAGTAGGACCTTCTGTACTGCCCCAATACCCATGTCATGGGGAATAATTCTATACAGACTGTTCATGTCAGCTGTTACAAGAAAGCTGTCTGGTTCTAAACGGTATAGTCCATTCACTATTTCCTCAATGAGTTGTGAAGAGTCCCTTAGAAAAGAGGACATTCTGGTAACGCAGGGTTGTAGGTAAAAATTTGGCAAAGGTGATACGATGGAATTTCTGGTGGACACAATAGGACGTCCTGGTGGCTTCTCAAGTGATTTATGAATTTTAGGTAATGTGTATAAAATCGGACATGTCGGGTCCCAGTCGTCCGATATTGATAGATGTAATCATCAATAAAGTCCTGTTGGAGGGCCTTCTTCAATAATTCATCGATGGTCTTCTGAAAGATCATAGTAGGATTCCTATCCAATTTACAATAAACAAGTGGGTCAGCCAGTTGCTCAAGAATTTCATCCTTATAGCTGTCATAATTCATAACAGCACCGCCCTTGTCAGCGGGGCGAATGACAATCGTAGGATCACTTGCTAGATTTCTAATGGCATTTTTCTCTTCATGACTTAAATTCTGTCGACATCTAGACTTATTAGATGATAATACATCAGTTGTGAGTAGCCTCGTATAGGTTTTCAAACTGGCATTAGTATTGACCGGATCAAATTTGCAACTGGGTCTGAATGGTAGTACTGTCCCTTCATTTTTCGATTCCTTTAAATGATCCTTAAGTTTTAGAAGACGTAGATGTTTCTGAATGTCTATATATGTTTTAAAGTCATCATAAGCCTGTGATGGTACAAAGGATAGTCTCTGATTCAATAAAGTTCTTTCTGCATCTGTAAGGGGTCTATCAATCAATTTGACTATGATGTCATTGTCCTCTGTTATCTTGGTGGAAGTGGTGGTCTGTGAGTAATGCCACCCACCCCTCTTGGGGTGTGGTCTTTGACGCCTCTGCGCTGTCCAGCGCGAGTCTGAACCCCCTGAAAAACCTGTTGATGGGGCAGAAACCTGTCCCCGTGGTGTAGTAGAATCTGAATCAGATCCTGAACTAGTATCAACTGTTTGAAGATTGCGCCTTGTATATTGACGTTGGCGTCTAGGTCTTTTAAAGAAGGGTCTTCGCCTCTCATCTGGTCCTGTAAGCCAACTATAAACTCTTTTTTTTCTTTATAGTCGTCATTCAGTTTCCAGCTTTCTATTCTTGAACTTGATCAATTCTTGTCTATACTCAGTAACTTGAGTATTCAATTTGTCAAGCCATTTCTCAGTTAGATCGGCTTCTAGTATCGCCTTCTTCGTATCTTCAAATTGTGAAATTTCCTCCTTAATCTTTGTCAACAGGGACTTCACTTAATCCGTAACTAAAAGAATGAGATCCAAGGAGCACTTGTTAAGCGGAGCACTTGTTAAGCATAGCACACCAACAACAGCAAAATTCTGGATTATTTCTCCCTATAGTGGGGGTGTTCTTAATTCTAAAGCCACATGGTATAAATCGCTTACGGTGATAATCTGAAAGGTATAGGCCATGTAATTTAAGGTCTACTAATTTTTTTCTTCAACTTCAATAAAGCAAGGTACAGATTTTTAGCTAATTCAGAGTTTAAGTTGTTATCTGGTTCAAATAGAATCCTATTCGCATCTTCATTTGTAAATGCCAAAATGGCTGTGTCATCCATATCACCTTCCATAGTAGGTTAAAAAGAACTCTATTGCAACACCAGTGCAAGTGCTACCTCAGTGAATAAGTGTTCAGATGTGAGGTGCGTAAGTGAAGTGCAAGTGCACAGATAGTTCTGATGGCTGGACGGTTAACTCCCAATCTACGTTGTGGGTGAAACAATGAAAATATACAATATAGCCAAAAGAGCGCACTCCCACTCAAAGAGCATCCACCAGGGTGCATGCAAATGTAGTAATAAAGTAAGAAAAAGGCTTGTACCTGCTGGCTTTGTGACAAACGTGATTTAATTAGCACACAAAATATGTGACGTTTCGGGGATCAATCACCCCTTCATCAAACCAAACAAAAAGTGAGCAAACAACAGTGTTTAAATAAAGTGTTAACCCCTCACTCAATTCAGAATAGGACAACCCCTTGTAGATCATGTGACATATACACTTTTTTTAGCTATAACCTATCATATTGGCAACCAAACAATTGGACAATCAAACGTGTCACTTCTCATAAATAACATAAATTAATGGCAAACCATATTCAAACGAATATTAAAACTAATATACAAAATTAAACTATTTACTTATTAAACTATATAAGGGGGCTGAATCAGTGCACTGCTATAAGAACGGTGACAAATACCCATCCACTATATATAAAGATAAAAATGCAATAGAGCAATCCTGTTATATACATAATGGCTATCTGATATTATCACCAGATTTATAACATTGGTTACAGCATAATCACATCAACCATGGATAGAAATATATAACACCAGTTATGTTATTAAGATATTGATGGTACTCGCAAATCATAAATAAATCCGTATCGTAGCCATTGTAGCTAGTGAAACCGACAAACGCTTGCATCGTGGGCGTGGCCAAAAACGGACCCTGTGTACTAAACGTCATCAGACCCTCCCCTTCAGGGAGTAAGTGATGCAGCATCACAGGCAGGCTCAGTAACTGCAGGGGAAAGACCAGTATTGGCAGAAATTAAACTTTACAAGTAATAAACATTACAATGGTTTTACACATAATTTTATCACAAAGGTGGCCCAATAAAATGATTGAGAATTATAGGATTTCATGCAGTTGCAACATACTGTTAGTGACCTCGGGTTCATTCTGATTGATCATGTGCCACCCCTTAAGCGAGGAAGTGACCGGAACCAGGGCTTACTCCAAGTGGAATCCAAATGGATCTTCAAATTAAGAACATTACACCCCCACGGCTTGAATCATCAGTTGGACTGGCAATGCTTTTTGTAACTATGGTTACTGTATCGTTCCTATGACAGCAGTGACAAATTAAAGGGGGTGATGGGAGGTATCTTGAATCAGTCTCTATTGATCCTATGTTTCAATTTGTGTCATAATTTGTTCTTTTATATTTATGCTTATTTCTAGCTTACTATGTCAGGATCCACTGGATGATCACAACCATGGGATGGTGTTGGTGGCATACATTTTGTGCCTACCAACTACCCTAGTGCATATGGCTGTGTGAAGTGGTGAACACTATCATTAAATTCAACATTTGTATGGATCTAATATATACCATTGCTTTGGATGTACTCCATGTATATATTCAATTTGTGTTTGCTCCCTCACTTTATATGGATGAGGGAAGTTCTTCATTACATTATAGGTGTAGTTAGTACCCTATTAATATGGGATATATTTAGTGAACATGTGACATTTTTGTTTAATCATATTTTATTATTTTTATTACTTTGCTATCTGTTCTATTTTTGTAATTTGTACATTTTTCATTTCTTAGGACCAGTCTCGGTTATATGTGTATCACACATTTGTGTAAAGGATATGTTGTGGCCCACGATGTGCAGACTGACTCCTCTCTCACATGGGAAAGGTCATTCATATCAACAAAGTGATGGATTGGTTGCTACTATCCTTCGACGTACATGGCGAATGTCACCTATGTAAACTGGGTTGATGATTGGTTGCCCTAATCCCAATGATCACCAAGGACAGTTTCTTGTATTACCTACAATCCTATAATTCTCAATCATTTTATTAGGCCATCTTTGTGATAAAATTATGTGTAATATTATGTGTAATGTTTATTATTGGTAAAGTTTAATTTCTAGAAAAGGTGGTGATAGACTGCGCTAGAATAAGAGGGTATAGCTAGTGAGTTAAGATAGGACTTCCTCTAAAGGTCCCAAAGGAAAAGTTTAGTGTACAAAGAGGTAACACTCCAGCGCCAAAGAATGGCAACAATACCCTAAAGAACACTGAGTCAATGTGTAGATGAATAAAGGTATACATTTATTACTAAACTTTAAACATAACAGCACTGAGAAAAATATAAAATGGTCTCAAATATAACAATAATCAATTTACCTCACTGTATGTGACGGTAAAAGAATGTATAGGTTGGCCAACCTGAATAATAGATAATAAATAATAAAATATATGTTTCCTTAAGAAGGTAGTTCATTTAAAACAAATACACAGCGTTAAATAGTAGCAGCACACTGCAAGAGGGCAATTTTAGTTCAAACTAAAAAGGAGTAAAAAATGTAGTATAAAATACAGTATCATGCAATCTCAAATTATAGCAGCAAAATAGGAGAGTCTAAAAACAGTGCATAAAACACTGATGATGTAATCCACTGATATTCGTGGTTATACACAGTCTTTTTGATGTATAAGAAGCCTCTTAGAATATAGAAATGGAGTTCTTTTGGCAGATTGTATCAATATGTGACAAGCGGTTAAATAATACTAAAACAACTTGTTTTTGCTTCTAGTAGAAGCTAGGTAAGGTATCCTTGAGTTCCGAAAAATAGCCGATCGTGAAGCCGGTTCAGCGTTCTCCAGCTGTGAGCCTTCAGAGTGCGCGCCTTCTCCGGAAGGCTCTCTGATTGGCCCTCAAGTTTTTGGTGGGAGTGTCCGCTTACGATGTAGGTGCCGGCTCTACGGCTTCAGTTAAGAGTATCTCCTAAGGCGTTCTTAACGTCTTCTCTGGTCTCCTTGGATGATAGAAATGTGGCAGCAACGCGTTTCAACTGAGGGTACTCAGTCTTTGTCAAGCTGCTTGTCAGATGTCTCTATGGGGTTTAAATAGCCCCTAGCAATTCGCTAATTAGTGCAACATAATTGATCAATAGAAATATTTGATGGGGCTACAGTTTTATGCAGCAATAATAAACATAGTAACCTGCTTAGAATGATATATTTAAAGGGCAACATAATAAAACATAGTGACCTGCTAAAAATAATATATTAAAAAGACAACATTTATACTAAGGATGAGAGAAATAATTAAAGATAATTAAAGAATATATATTCTATAAATATGTAGCTACGCTATTATAAATAAGGTAGTGACAGAAACTATAAAACAAATTAGAGCGGTGTGCGTATCAAAAAACACCCTATTCAGATGATGTACTTGTACAGAACTATTATATGTATATAAAGGTGACATAAATAGAAATGCTATATTCAAATATTCAAGATCCTCTGATGTGGGTAGGGAAAGTGGACTAATGTATGTTTAATTAGTTGATAAGACACGTATTGCACTCAAGTGTTTAAAAAACAGTTCAGATTTAAAATCTAAATTTAAACCTTCAGGTTTAAGTGTACGGAGTTCGAATATCCATTTTGCCTCATTTTGCAGTAATAAGTGAGATAGATTCCCTCCTCTTTTCTTTTCATTTATTTTGGCTATTGCTGTGAAGTTAAAAAATTTTAAATTATTATTACAGCATGTCTTAAAATGTTTAGCCACCGGAAGATCTTTATTTCTATCTTTATCGGAGTTTTCAATAGAATTAATATGCTCCCTAATTCTCTCTCTTATTGTTCTCTCCGTTTCACCTATATACTGTATTCCGCATTTTTTACAAGTTATAAGATAGATAGCATTAATATCAATACATCTTATTGTTTCTTTTATAGTATATTTTTTATTTGTATTTGTAGAAATGAAGCTTTTTGTTTTATTCGCATGCTTACATGCCTTACATGTTAGGCAAGGGTAAAAGCCTTGTAATTTTTCTCCAAATAGGTCTTTGGTGGTTTTGCAAGGATTTGGTTTATAGGTAGGAGCTAGTTTACTTTTTAGGTTTTTTTTTTTTTTTTTTATACAAATTTAGGATTGGGTGGAAGCCTAGACCCTATGTGAGGGTCAGACTTCAGAATTTTCCAATGAGCTTTAAATATTTTTTCTAATTTATGCCTATCTTCACTAAACTCAGTGATAAAAGGTAGGAAAATTTCAGCATTAGTAGGGATGTCAGATATGGTTTCTTTTGTTTTGTATTGTAGAATATCTAGTCTTTCTATCTCTTTTATCTTAATTCTTTCTGTTTCTACTTTATCTTCCGGATATCCTCTTTCGATAAATTTATTTTTTAAAGTCAGGGACTGTCTCTCAAAGTCACAATCATCTTTACAATTTCTTTTTAATCACAAGAACTGTCCTTTTGGAATATTATTTTTCCATTTGGGTGACAGCTCGTTTGATGGATGAAATTATTGGTATCCACTTCTTTAAAATAGGTTTTAGTTGTTACAGTATTGTCTTTTATGTTAATTTCCAGATCTAGATAGTGGATATTATCTTTACTGATATCAGCTGTAAATTTTAGATTTAAGTTGTTATCGTTACAACATATTTCTGTAAAAATCTATCAATATAGGCCGACAGGTACGCAGTGAGAGAGTTTATACCTGCAATAATCGGTCTACCTGGTGGTTTGGTAACCGATTTGTGGATTTTTGGTAGAGCATACATAGCTGGTATTATAGGATGTTTAGGAAGCAGAAAGTCAAATTCTTTATCATTAAGTATACCTATATCATGTGCTTTTTCCAGATGATGTTTGAGAAATAATTTATAGATACCAGTGGGGTTGACTTTTAATTTTTTGTAAGTGCTAGTGTCTTCAATTAATTCTTCTACCATTTTATTATACATATCCTTATCCAAAATAACTATCCCCCCACCTTTGTCCGCTGGCTTTATAGTAATCTCTTTGTTATCTTCTAGTTCTTTGATCAGTGTTTTTTGTTTCATTGTTATATTATGTTTTAATTTCTTGGTTTGGTTAATGCTTCTAATATCTTCTAATACCATTTTTTAGAAAGTTTCGATAAAAATACCTTTATCTTGTTTGGGATAGAAGTTTGAATTGTTTTTCAGATCTGAATGAATGTATTCATTAGTTTTGGAGGTGCTAGGTTCATTGGTTATTGAGGCTAGATTGAGATTTCTTTCAAGTGGCGTTTTTAGAAAATATTTTTTCAGGGTCAAATTTCTTATAAATTTGTTAGCATCTATAAAAGAGTTAAATTTATTTAACTTTCTCGTGGGAGCTAAAGATAGACCTTTATTAAGTATTTCAATGTGTTCTTTATCTAGCTCAATTTTACTGAGATTGAAGATACCATTAGGTTTTATCTCATTCTCTTTATTTTTTGTATGTGTTTGTGTGTGCCTTCTGTTTTTTCTCTGTAGGCCTCTCCCTCGTTTACCTCTTCTTCTGAGTGATTTCTTTTTCTTCGATTGTTTTGGTGATGGCCTACCCCTAAAAAATGAGGTTCATCGCATTTGGCCGGTTTTTCTACATTGGATAATGAAAGATATATTGATGATTTATTTATTATCTGGAAGGGAAGTAATGATCTGCTACTGGAGTGCTTAAATAGTATAAACGATAACAACTTAAATCTAAAATTTACAGCTGATATCAGTAAAGATAATATCCACTATTTAGATCTGGAAATTAACATAAAAGACAATACTGTAACAACTAAAACCTATTTTAAAGAAGTGGATGCCAATAATTTCATCCAAAGAAACCATATCTGACATCCCTACTAATGCTGAAATTTTCCTACCTTTTATCACTGAGTTTAGTGAAGATAGGCATAAATTAGAAAAAAATATTTAAAGCTCATTGGAAAATTCTGAAGTCTGACCCTCACATAGGGTCTAGGCTTCCACCCAATCCTAAATTTGTATACAAAAAAACCAAAAACCTAAAAAGTAAACTAGCTCCTACCTATAAACCAAATCCTTGCAAAACCACCAAAAACCTATTTGGAGAAAAATTACAAGGCTTTTACCCTTGCCTAACATGTAAGGCATGTAAGCATGCGAATAAAACAAAAAGCTTCATTTCTACAAATACAAATAAAAAATATACTATAAAAGAAACAATAAGATGTATTGATATTAATGCTATCTATCTTATAACTTGTAAAAAATGCGGAATACAGTATATAGGTGAAACGGAGAGAACAATAAGAGAGAGAATTAGGGAGCATATTAATTCTAAACATTTTAAGACATGCTGTAATAATAATTTAAAAATTTTTAACTTCACAGCAATAGCCAAAATAAATGAAAAGAAAAGAGGAGGGAATCTATCTCACTTATTACTGCAAAATGAGGCAAAATGGATATTCGAACTCCGTACACTTAAACCTGAAGGTTTAAATTTAGATTTTAAATCTGAACTGTTTTTTAAACACTTGAGTGCAATACGTGTCTTATCAACTAATTAAACATACATTAGTCCACTTTCCCTACCCACATCAGAGGATCTTGAATATTTGAATATAGCATTTCTATTTATGTCACCTTTATATACATATAATAGTTCTGTACAAGTACATCATCTGAATAGGGTGTTTTTTGATACGCACACCGCTCTAATTTGTTTTATAGTTTCTGTCACTACCTTATTTATAATAGCGTAGCTACATATTTATAGAATATATATTCTTTAATTATCTTTAATTATTTCTCTCATCCTTAGTATAAATGTTGTCTTTTTAATATATTATTTTTAGCAGGTCACTATGTTTATTATGTTGTCCTTTAAATAGTTATTATGTTGCCCTTTAAATATATCATTCTAAGCAGGTTACTATGTTTATTATTGCTGCATAAAACTGTAGCCCCATCAAATATTTCTATTGATCAATTATGTTGCACTAATTAGCGAATTGCTAGGGGCTATTTAAACCCCATAGAGACATCTGACAAGCAGCTTGACAAAGACTGAGTACTCTCAGTTGAAACGCGTTGCTGCCACATTTCTATCATCCAAGGAGACCAGAGAAGACGTTAAGAACGCCTTAGGAGATACTCTTAACTGAAGCCGTAGAGCCGGCACCTACATCGTAAGCGGACACTCCCACCAAAAACTTGAGGGCCAATCAGAGAGCCTTCCGGAGAAGGCGCGCACTCTGAAGGCTCACAGCTGGAGAACGCTGAACCGGCTTCACAATCGGCTATTTTTCGGAACTCAAGGATACCTTACCTAGCTTCTACTAGAAGCATCATAGTGTTTTTGACACAGAAAGGACAATCCAGAATCACTCTTAAAGGTACCTCTCAGCTGCATACGGAGAAAAACAAGTTGTTTTAGTATTATTTAACCGCTTGTCACATATTGATACAATCTGCCAAAAGAACTCCATTTCTATATTCTAAGAGGCTTCTTATACATCACAAAGACTGTGTATAACCACGAATATCAGTGGATTACATCATCAGTGTTTTATGCACTGTTTTTAGACTCTCCTATTTTGCTGCTATAATTTGAGATTGCATGATACTGTATTTTATACTACATTTTATACTGCATTTTTTACTCCTTTTTAGTTTGAACTAAAATTGCCCTTTTGCAGTATGCTGCTACTATTTAACGCTGTGTATTTGTTTTAAATTAACTACCTTCTTAAGGAAACATATATTTTATTATTTATTATCTATTATTCAGGTTGGCCAACCTATACATTCTTTTACCGTCACATACAGTGAGGTAAATTGATTATTGTTATATTTGAGACCATTTTATATTTTTCTCAGTGCTGTTATGTTTAAAGTTTAGTAATAAATTTATACCTTTATTCATCTACACATTGACTCAGTGTTCTTTAGGGTATTGTTGCCATTCTTTGGCGCTGATGTGTTACCTCTTTGTACACTAAAGTTTAATTTCTGCCAATACTGGTCTATCCATTGCAGTTACTGAACCTGCCTGTGATGCTGCATTACTTACTTCCTGAAGGGGAGGGTCTAATGGCGTTTAGTACACAGGGTCCATTTTTGGCCACGCCCATGATGCGAGTGCTTGGCGGTTTCATTAGCTGCAATGGCTATGATACGGATTTATCTATGATCTGACCATTCTCATTTGTAGGTGTATCACACATTTGTGTGAGGGGGTGTGTTGTGGCCCACGATGTGTAGACTGACTCCTTTCCCTCATGAGAATCGTCATATCAACAAAGTGAATGTTTGGTTGCTATAATCCTCCCACACACATGGCAAACATCACCTATGTAAACAGGGCTGATGATTGGTTGTCTTAATCTCAATAATCACCAAGGACACATTTTTTCTATTACCTACAATCCTATAATTCTCAATCATTTTATTGGGCCACCTTTGTGATAAAATTATGTGTAAAATCATTGTAATGTTTATTACTTGTAAAGTTTAATTTCTGCCAATACTGGTCTTTCCCTTGCAGTTACTGAACCTGCCTGCGATGCTGCATCACTTACTCCCTGAAGGGGAGGGTCTGATGACGTTTAGTACACAGGGTCCGTTTTTGGCCACGCCCACGATGCAGCGTTTGGCGGTTTCACTAGCTACAATGGCTACGATACGGATTTTTCTCTTGTTAAGTGTATCCAGTTCACGGATCATCCATTACTTGTGGGATATTCTCCTTCCCAACAGGACGTTGCAAGAGGATCACCCACAGCAGAGCTGCTATATAGCTCCTCCCCTCACTGCCATATCCAGTCATTCTCTTGCAACTCTCAACAACGATGGACGTAGTAAGAGAAGAGTGGTGTATTATAGTTAATTTTTTAACTTCAATCAAAAGTTTGTTATTTTTAAATGGTACCGGAGTGTACTGTTTCATCTCAGGCAGCATTAGAAGAAGAATCTGCCTGTGATTTCTATGATCTTAGCAGAAGTAACTAAGATCCACTGCCGTTCTCACATATTCTGAGGAGTGAGGTAACTTCAGAGGGGGAATGGCGTGCAGGTTTTCCTGCAATAAGGTATGTGCAGTTAATATATTTCTAGGGATGGAATTTGCTAGAAATGCTGCTGATAACGGATTAATGTAAGTTAAGCCTTAAATGCAGTGATAGCGACTGGTATCAGGCTTATTAACAGAGATACATACTCTTATAAAAGTGTAATATAAAACGTTTGCTGGCATGTTAATCGTTTTTATATATGTTTGGTGACAAAACTTATTGGGGCCTAGTTTTTTTCCACATGGCTGGCTTGATTTTTGCCTAGAAACAGTTTCCTGAAGCTTTCCACTGTTGCAATATGAGTGGGAAGGGCCTATTTTAGTGCTTTTCTGTGCAGCTAAAAATACTGACAGAGACATTCAGCTTCCCTCTGCATGATACAGGACATCTCTGAAGGGCTCAAAAGGCTTTAAAGTCGTGTTTGAGGAGGGTAACAATCACAGTAGACTGTGGCAGTTGTTGTGACTGTGTTTAAAAAACGTTTTTGTCATTTATTATTCTGTTTTTGTTATTAAGGGGTTAATCATCCATTTGCAAGTGGGTGCAATGCTCTGCTGACTTATGTGACAGACCCTTCTGTCAGGACTGAAGGAGTTAATTGTGTTTAGCTAAGAAACTAATTTCTAAAGACAGGTTTTCTGGCCTCAGCTATTGTGTGCTATAATTACATTTAAGTAATAAACAGGCCATTGTTTAATCACCCTCAGAGAGCAGACGCTAGGTGATAAGACAAGCCAAATGTGTTTAAGTTGTTATCTGCCTAAGTAAAGTATTTAAGTAATGTAATTCTACTGTTTCATAAAAGGGCGTCTTCCCCTTTTTATCTAAATGTACAAGAGTCTTTCAACCCCCCCATCTGGGGTCAAACCTGTATAAATACTAGGCATCTAGCCTTTAATAAATGTCATTCTGTTTTAAACCTGAAACTGGCTGGGTTGTGAATTGCTGATTCCCTATGCAGGACATTGTTCATCTGGTATTAACCCTTGGTACACTGTTGGTACTGTAACATTGGTGGCAAGCGACGGAATGAACCTTATCGCCCAGAAGAGCAACTACACAAGCCAGTAACCTCAGGAAGAGGGGGTTATTACAATACTGACTAAGATGGAAAGAGTACCAGGAACAGAAGGAACCAATGGGCCCAGCATAGCAGACAGAACCCCTGAAGAAGCAAGCTTTGATCGGGCGGTTAAAATAAGACTGGCATATTATGGCCCCAACCCATCTGCGGAAATTATCGACCGGGTCATAGCAGCTGTGGAGGCCAACCTACTTCGCCAAAGCGGCGCTGCAGCAAACCCAGTGGAAAAGAGAAAAGTAAATTTTGCAGCTTTTAAAAACTTCCTGGAAACAGAAGGAAAGATTGATGGGTACCTTGCGGATTTTGAGAGGCAATGTGCACTACACAAGGTACCCGCAGAGGACTGGGTCACAATATTATCCCGAAAATTATCCGGCCGGGCCAGTGAGGCTTTTCGGGCCATTCCAGATGAGGAAGTCGGGGATTATAATTCTGTAAAAGAGGCTCTGCTCTCCAGGTATGCGGTTACACCGGAGGCATACCGGAGGCGGTTCAGAGACACTGTTAAATTAGCTGGAGATTCCTACCTTGAGTGGGCATGTAAGGTGCACCGCACAGCAGCTCACTGGATAGCGGGGTGCCAAGCCGTATCTGGGGAAGAGGTGCTGCAGCTATTCCTGTTGGAACATTGCTTCGACAAGTTACCCGCAGGAGTTCGAGAGTGGGTTCGGGACCGTAAACCCTCCACCCTGCATGAAGCGGCTCGCTTGGCAGATGAGTATACGGATGCCCGCAAACTGGACACTGCTACCACTAAGCCCCCTGCTAGAGTGGAGTACAGACCCCCAGTCACCCCAGCAGCTGCCAGTTACCAACCCCCGGCGCACCGCTATACCACACGGCATCTGGCCACGAACTACCCTCAGAGAGCCCGGTTCAATTCGCGGGGCTACTCACAACCGATTCGATGCTTTGGATGTAAGCAACTAGGGCACAAAAGACCAGAGTGTCCCCTAAATGCAGCGAACCAAGCACAGTCCTGGAGAAGACCTGCCGGCGGAATCACACGTAACCCTCAGCCTGCGGCCCGCTACGTAGAGGCGCAAGAATGCTGGAGCATCCTACATGAGGCAGACCTTGTGCAAGCTGCCCACCGGAATAACCGGCAACTGGTTAAAGTGAATGGGAAGAAGGTCAGTGGTCTACGGGATACTGGTGCTACCATGACCTTGCTTCAAAAGAACTTGGTGTCTGAGAAACAGTACACTGGAGACACTGTGGCTGTGAGGGTAGCAGGGGGCGATGTGTTCAGCCTACCTGTTGCCAGGGTACATTTGGATTGGGGAGTGGGCGCTAGACCTGTGAATGTGGGGGTCAAGAAGGACTTACCTGCTGATGTTCTTCTTGGAAATGACTTGGCTCCCCTTGTTTCTGCCTATGCTCCCATGGGTCCCGCTGATGTTAACCCTGTGACTACCCGTGCTCAGATCCGTGCAGCAGAGACTGACCCCCCTGCTGCTAAGCCCCAGGACGCTGAGCTCAGTAAATCTCTATCCGCTATTGATACGTGGAAGTCCCGTTACAATGCGCTGATGAAGGAGAAGAGGAGCGCAGAGGAAAAAGCACGTTTAGAACGTGAATCTCTGCTAGACAAGCTGCACCGACAGACTGCAGAAAACACCAGCTTGAGAGTGGGACATGAAACATTAAAGACAAACTTAGCGACACTTGAGGAGAAGCTGACGCTGGCTCATAGTGAGGTGCAGCAACTCAAGGGCACCCTATGTCAGTATGAAGGGATTGTGGATACCTATAAAGAGCAGGTACAGAAAACTCGTAAAGAAGCTGATGGGATTTTGAAGGACTGTTTAGCCCTAGTCTGGGCACTGAGGAAGTTGAACCCTTCTTTGTATGGACAGGAATTCTCTCTCATAACGGGAATACAGATGGATTGTCCTGGCAAACTGACATGCCTACCACCTCCTAGTCCGGTCATCCCCAGGTTGACCCGCCAAAGGGTCAAGCCGGGTCTGCCGGAGTGTTCCACAAGGGGGGAGATATGTGACAGACCCTTCTGTCAGGACTGAAGGAGTTAATTGTGTTTAGCTAAGAAACTAATTTCTAAAGACAGGTTTTCTGGCCTCAGCTATTGTGTGCTATAATTACATTTAAGTAATAAACAGGCCATTGTTTAATCACCCTCAGAGAGCAGACGCTAGGTGATAAGACAAGCCAAATGTGTTTAAGTTGTTATCTGCCTAAGTAAAGTATTTAAGTAATGTAATTCTACTGTTTCATAAAAGGGCGTCTTCCCCTTTTTATCTAAATGTACAAGAGTCTTTCAACCCCCCCATCTGGGGTCAAACCTGTATAAATACTAGGCATCTAGCCTTTAATAAATGTCATTCTGTTTTAAACCTGAAACTGGCTGGGTTGTGAATTGCTGATTCCCTATGCAGGACATTGTTCATCTGGTATTAACCCTTGGTACACTGTTGGTACTGTAACAGTTACATACACTGTAAAAATGTTGTTAGTGTAACTGCCTTTTTTCACTGTTATTTCAAATTTTGTCAAAATTTGTTTCTCTTAAAGGCACAGTAACATTTTTTTATATTGCTTGTTAACTTGCTTTAAAGTGTTTTCCAAGCTTGCTAGTCTGTACAAACATGTCTGAAACAGAGGATACTTGTTCATTATGTTTAAAAGCCATGGTGGAGCCCCATAGGAGAATGTGTACTAAATGTATTGATTTTACCTTAAACAGTAAAGATCAGTCTTTATAAAAGAATTGTCACCAGAGGGGTCTGTCGAGGGGGAAGTTATGCCATAGACGAGATACAGAGCGCGTAGATGCTGTAAGAGCCATGTCTGATACTGCGTCACAATATGCAGAACCTGAGGACGGAGAGCTTCAGTCTGTGGGTGACGTCTCTGAATCGGGGAGACCTGATTCAGAGATTTCTAATTTTAAATTTAAGCTTGAGAACCTCCGTGTATTGCTTGGGGAGGTATTAGCTGCTCTGAATGACTGTGACACAATTGCAGTGCCAGAGAAATGGTGTAGGCTGGATAAATACTATGCAGTGCCGGTGAGTACTGATGATTTTCCAATACCTAAAAGGCTTACAGAAATTATTAGTAAGGAGTGGGATAGGCCCGGTGTGCCCTTTTCCCCACCTCCTATATTTAGAAAAATGTTTCCAATAGATGCCACTACACGGGACTTATGGCAGACTGTCCCTAAGGTGGAAGGAGCAGTTTCTACTTTAGCAAAGCGTACCACTATCCCGGTTGAGGACAGTTGTGCTTTTTCAGATCCAATGGATAAAAAATTGGAGGGTTACCTTAAGAAAATGTTTATTCAACAAGGTTTTATTTTACAGCCCCTTGCATGCATTGCGCCTGTCACTGCTGCGGCGACATTCTGGTTTGAGGCCCTGGAAGAGGACATCCATACAACTCCATTGACTGAAATTGTTGACAAGCTTAGAACTCTTAAGCTAGCTAACTAATTTGTTTCTGATGCCATTGTTCATTTGACTAAACTAACGGCTAAGAATTCCGGATTCGCCATCCAGGCGCGTAGGGCGCTATGGCTCAAATCCTGGTCAGCTGATGTGACTTCAAAGTCTAAATTACTCAACATTCCTTTCAAGGGCAGACCTTATTCGGGCCTGGTTTGAAAGAAATTATTGCTGACATTACTGGAGGTAAGGGTCATACCCTTCCTCCGGACAGGGCCAAATCAAAGGCCAAACAGTCTAATTTTCGTGCCTTTCGAAATTTCAAGGCAGGTGCAGCATCAACTTCCTCTGCTTCAAAACAAGAGGGAACTTTTGCTCAATCCAAGCAGGCCTGGAAACCTAACCAGTCCTGGAACAAGGGCAAGCAGGCCAGGAAGCCTGCTGCTGCCTCTAAGACAGCATGAAGGAGCGGCCCCCTAACCGACAACGGATCTAGTAGGGGGCAGACTCTCTCTCTTCGCCCAGGCGTGGGCAAGAGATGGTCAGGATCCCTGGGCGTTGGAGATCATATCTCAGGGATATCTTCTGGACTTCAAAGCTTCTCCTCCACAAGGGAGATTTCACCTTTCAAGATTATCTGCAAACCAGATAAAGGAAGAGGCATTCCTAAGCTGCGTACAAGATCTCCTTGTAATGGGAGTGATCCATCCAGTTCCGCGGACGGAACAAGGACAGGGGTTTTATTCAAATCTGTTTGTGGTTCCCAAAAAAGAGGGAACCTTCAGACCAATTTTGATCCTAAACAAATTCCTCAGAGTTCCGTCATTCAAGATCGAAACTATTCAAACCATTTTACCCATGATCCAAGAGGGTCAGTACATGACCACAGTGGACTTAAAGGATGCCTACCCTCACATTCCGATTCACAAGAATCATCATTAGTTCCTGAGGTTTGCCTTTCTAGACAGGCATTACCAATGTGTAGCTCTTCCATTCGGTTTGGCTACAGCCCCAAGAATTTTTACAAAGGTTCTTGGCTCACTTCTGGCGGTCCTAAGACCGCGAGGCATAGCGGTGGCTCCTTACCTGGACGATATCCTGATACAGGCGTCAAGCTTTCAAATTGCCAAATCTCATACAGAGATAGTTCTGGCATTCCTGAGGTCGCATTGGTGGAAAGTGAAAGAAGAAAAGAGTTCTCTATCTCCTCTCACGAGGGTTTCCTTCCTAGGGACTCTAATAGATTCTGTAGAAATGAAAATTTACCTGACGGAGTCTTGGTTATCAAAACTTCTAAATGCTTGCCGTGTTCTTCACTCCATTCCGCGCCCCACGGTGGCTCAGTGCATGGAAGTAATCGGCTTAATGGTAGCGGCGATGGACATAGTGCCATTTGCGCGCCTGCATCTCAGACCGCTGCAATTATGCATGCTCAGTCAGTGGAATGGGGATTACACAGATTTGCCCCCTCTACTAAATCTGGATCAGGAAACCAGAGATTCTCTTCTCTGGTGGTTATCTCGGGCCCATCTGTCCAAGGGTATGACCTTTCGCAGACCAGATTGGACAATTGTAACAACAGATGCCAGCCTTCTAGGTTGGGGTGCAGTCTGGAACTCCCTGAAGGCTCAGGGTTCATGGACTCAGGAGGAGAAACTCCTCCCAATAAATATTCTGGAGTTAAGAGCAATATTCAATGCTCTTCTGGCTTGGCCTCAGCTAGCAACACTGAGGTTTATCAGATTTCAGTCAGACAACATCACGACTGTGGCTTACATCAACCATCAAGGGGGAACCATGAGTTTCCTAGCGATGTCAGAAGTCTCCAAGATAATTCGCTGGGCAGAAACTCACTCTTGCCACCTGTCAGCGATCCATATCCCAGGTGTAGAGAACTGGGAGGCGGATTTTCTAAGTCATCAGACTTTTCATCCGGGGGAATGGGAACTCCATCCGGAGGTGTTTGCTCAATTGGTTCTCCGTTGGGGCAAACCAGAATTGGATCTCATGGCGTCTCGCCAGAACGCCAAGCTTCCTTGTTACGGATCCAGGTCCAGGGACCCAGAAGCGGCACTGATAGATGCTCTAGCAGCGCCTTGGTTCTTCAACCTGGCTTATGTGTTTCCACCGTTTCCTCTGCTCCCTCGTCTGATTGCCAAAATCAAACAGGAAAGAGCATCGGTGATATTGATAGCGCCTGCGTGGCCACGCAGGACCTTGTATGCAGACCTAGTGGACATGTCATCCTTTCCACCATGGACTCTGCCTCTGAGACAAGACCTTCTAATACAAGGTCCTTTCAATCATCCGAATCTACTTTCTCTGAGACTGACTGCATGGGGATTCAACGCTTGATCCTATCAAAGCGTGGCTTCTCAGAGTCAGTAATTGATACCTTAATACAGGCACGAAAGCCTGTCACCAGGAAAATTTACAACAAGATATGGCGTAAATATCTTCATTGGTGTGAATCCAAGAATTACTCATGGAGTAGGCTTAGGATTCCTAGGATATTGTCCTTCCTCCAAGAGGGTTTGGACAAAGGATTATCAGCTAGTTCTTTAAAGGGACAGATTTCTGCTCTGTCTATTCTTTTACACAAGCGTCTGGCAGAAGTTCCAGACGTTCAGGCATTTTGTCAGGCTTTAGTTAGAATTAAGCCTGTGTTTAAACCTGTTGCTCCTCCATGGAGCTTAAACTTGGTTCTTAAAGTTCTTCAAGGGGTTCCGTTTGAACCCCTTCATTCTATTGATATCAAACTTCTTTCATGGAAAGTTCTTTTTCTGATGGCTATTTCCTCTGCTCGAAGATTCTCTGAGTTATCTGCCTTACATTGTGATTCTCCTTATCTGATCTTTCATTCAGATAAAGTTGTTCTGCGTGCAAAACCTGACTTTTTACCTAAGGTGGTTTCTAACAAGAATATCAATCAAGAGATTGTTGTTCCATCATTATGTCCTAATCCTTCTTCAAAGAAGGAACGTAGTCCGTGCCTTGAAGTTTTACTTACAGGCTACTAAAGATTTTCGCCAAACATCTAACCTGTTTGTTGTTTACTCTGGACAGAGGAGAGGTCAGAAGGCCTCGGCAACCTCTTTCTTTTTGGCTTCGGGGGAATAATCCGTTTAGCCTATGAGACTGCTGGACAGCAGCCTCCTGAAAGGATTACAGCTCATTCTACTAGAGCTGTGGCTTCCACCTGGGCCTTTAAAAATGAGGCCTCTGTTGAACAGATTTGCAAGGCTGCAACTTGGTCTTCCCTTCATACTTTTTCCAAATTTTACAAATTTGATACTTTTGCTTCTTCGGAGGCTGTTTTTGGGAGAAAGGTTCTACAGGCAGTGGTTCCTTCCGTTTAAGTTCCTGCCTTGTCCCTCCCATCATCCGTGTACTTTAGCTTTGGTATTGGTATACCACAAGTAATGGATGATCCGTGGACTGGATACACTTAACAAGAGAAAACATAATTTATGCTTACCAGATAAATGTATTTCTCTTGTAGTGTATCCAGTCCACGGCCCGCCCTGTCCTTTTCAGGCAGGTCTAAATTTTAATTAAACTACAGTCACCACTGCACCCTATGGTTTCTCCTTTCTCGGCTTGTTTCGGTCGAATGACTGGATATGGCAGTGAGGGGAGGAGCTATATAGCAGCTCTGCTGTGGGTGATCCTCTTACAACTTCCTGTTGGGAAGGAGAATATCCCACAAGTAATGGATGATCCGTGGACTGGATACACTACAAGAGAAATAAATTTATCAGGTAAGCATAAATTATGTTTTTTATGATTTGTGAGTACCATCAATATCTTAATAACATATAACTGGTGTTATATATTTATATCCATGGTTGATGTGATTAAGCTGTAACAGATTTTATAAATCTGGCGATAATATCAGATAGGCATTATGTATATAACAGGATTGCTCGATTGCATTTTTATATTTAGTGGATGGGTATTTGTCACCGTTCTTATAGCCGTGCACTGATTCAGCCCCCTTATATAGTTTAATAAGTAAATAGTTTAATTTTGTATATTAGTTTGAATATAGTTTGCCATTAATTTTGTTATTTATGAGAAGTGACACGTTTGATTGTCCAATTGTTTGGTTGCTAATATGATAGGTTATAGCTAAAAGTGTATATGTCACATGATCTACAAGGGGCTGTCCTATTCTGAATTGAGGGGTTAACACCTTATTTAAACACTGTTGTTTGCTCACTTTTTTTGTTTGGTTTGATGAAGGGGTGATTGATCCCCGAAACGTCACATATTTTTTGTGCCAATTAAAGCACATATATATATATATATATCATCGGGGGTATGCATTGCACATGTTGAATAGAATTTCATGGACAAAAGGAGGGCACTCACAGGTCTTAACTCTTCAAAAGTGTATCTTTAATTGATGATTCACATCATATATAAGTTAAGCTGAAGTTTCGGCTCCAATAGTGAGCCTTTTTCAAAACAATCTTGGCATGATACAATTTTTAGCGTCTAAGGAGGATTTTTTGTTTCCAGACCGGGCTGTGGATTTTATCACACAGGAGTGGGCTAAGCCGGGGGTATCTTTTTCCTTGTCTCCTATTTTTAAAAAGATGTTTCCAGTCGCTGAATCCATAACGGAACCATGGCACTCGGTTCCTAAGGTAGAAGGGAATATTTCTACTCTGGCTAAGAGAACTACTATTCCTATTGAGGATAGCTGCTCTTTTAAAGATCCTATGGACAAAAAGCCGGAGGTTTATTTAAAGAGAATATATGTTCATCAAGGTCTACTATGGCAATCTGCAGTATGTATTGCCACTCTGAGAAGTGCTGCATCCTACTGGTTTGATGCCTTGTCTGATTCTCTACAGATAGAGACTCCCATGGATGAGATCTAAGACAGGATTAAAGCTCTTAAAATGGCTAATTCCTTTATTTCTGATATCTTGCAGGTGATTAGACTGGGAGCCAAATCTGGTTTCGCTGTGTTAGGCCGCAGGGCTTTTTGGCTGAAATCTTGGTCTGCAGATGTCTCCTCTAAGGTCAAGCTTTTGGCTCTTCCTTACAAGGGCAAGACATTGTTTGGTCCTGGTCTAGCAGAAATTATTTCTGATATTACGGGGGGAAAAGGGTATTTTCTACCTCAAGATAGGAAGAATAGAACGAAAGGACATCAAGCAGGAGCAGCCCAAACCTTCTTGGAATCCCAGTCAGTCTTGGAACAAGGGAAAGCAACCAAAGAAACCCACAGCTGACTCTAAATCAACATGTAGGGTTTGTCCCTGGTCCAGGAGCGGATCAAGTGGGGGGCAGACTTTCTCTTTTTTCCCCAAGCATGGGTACAAGATGTCCCAGATCCCTGGGCTGTGGACATAGTATCTCAGGGGTACAAATTGGAATTCAGGACCTTTCCTCCCATGGGAAGGTTCCACCTCTCAAGATTATCTGTAGACCCGATAAAGAGGCGTTCTTGCAATGTGTTTAGGATCTTTCCTCCCTGGGAGTGATTTTTCCAGTTCCAATTCAGGAACAGGGTCTAGGTTTCTATCCAAATCTGTTTGCAGTTCCCAAAAAAGAGGACACTTTCCGATCAATTCTGGACCTGAAATGTCTAAACAAGTTTCTCAGACTACCGTCCTTCAAGATGGAGACTATCCGCTCCATTCTTCCTTTAGTACAAGAGGGTCAATTCATGAAGATCATAGACCTAAAGGATGCCTACCTTCATGTTCCCATTCACAGGGATCATCACAGGTTTCTGAGATTTGCATTTCTAGACAAACACTTTTTCAGTTTGTAGCTCTTCCGTTTGGCTGGGCCACAGCCCCCAGAATTTTCTTAAAGGTCCTGGGGGCTCTCTTGGCAGTGGTCAGGGCTCGGGGTATTGCAGTAGCGCCTTATCTGGACGACATCTTGGTTCAGGCGCCATCTTTTCAACAAGCAAACTCTCATACAAAGATCTTGTTGTTTTTTTTTTTTTTCTACGTTCCCACGGGTGGTGAATCTGGAAAAGAGTTCCCTTGTTCCAACTACAAGAGTAGTTTTCTTTGGGACTATAATAAATTCCCTTTCGATTACAATATTTCTGACGGAGGTCAGAAAAGCCAAAATTCTTTCCTCTTGTCTCTCTCTCCAGTCTGTTTGTGCATCAGCGGCTCAATATATTAAGGTAATTGGTCTGCTGGTTGCTTCCATGGACATCATTCCCTTTGCTCGCCTCCATTTGAGAGCTTTGCAGTTATGCATGCTCAGTCAATGGAATGGGGCCCATGCGGATCTGTCTCAAAAGCTAGAGCTTGATCAGTTGACAAGAGACTCTCTCTCTCTCTCCCGTGGTGGCTTTCTCAGGAACATCTGTCTCAGGGCACATGCTTTTGGAGACCTTTCTGGGTGATTGTGAGCACGGACGCCAGCTGGGCTGGGGAGCAGTCTGGAACTCGTTAAAGGCGCAGGGACTCTGGACTCCGAAGGAGTCTGTTCTCCCCATAAACATTTTGGAGTTAAGAGTGATTTACAATGCGCTTCCGTTGTCCTTAGCCCTGTTTATCAGGTTTCAGTCAGACAACATAACTTCAGTGGCTTACATCAACCACCAGGGAGTAGCTCTGAGTTCCTTAGATATGAAGGAGGTGGCTCGGATTATTCAGTGGGCGGAAGCTTACAATTGCTGTCTGCCATCCACATTCCAGGAGTGGACAACTGGGAAGCTGATTTTCTAAGCAGACAGACTTTTCATCCCGGGGAGTGGGAACTCCATTTAAAGGTGTTCTCCAGTTTAACTCTCAGATGGGGGGTGCCGGAACTGGATCTGATGGCGTATCGACAAAATGCCAAACTTTCAAGGTACGGCTCAAGTCAAGGAACCCACAGGCCGTTCTGATAGATGCTCTGGCGGTCCCTTGGGACTTCAGGCTGGCATACCAGTTTCCTCAGTTCGTTCTCCTTCCACGAGTCATTGCTTGTATCAAACAGAAGAGAGTGTCAGTGATTCTAATAACCCCTGCGTGGCCTTGCAAGATCTGGTATGCAGACCTAGTGGAGATGTCGTCTCTCTCACCTTGGAGACTGCCTCTGAGGAAGGACCTTTTACTTCAGGGTCCATTTCTCCATCTATATCTCGTTTCTTTGAAGCTGACTGCTTGGAGATTGAACGCTTAGTTCTGTTTAAGAGTGGTTTTTCCTGAGTCGGTCATTGAGACCATGATTCAGGCTCGCAAGCCTGTTACTAGAAGGATTTATCATAAGATATGGCGTAAATATCTTTATTGGTGTGAATCCAAGGGCTACTCTTGGAGTAGGGTCAGGATTCCTAGGATTTTGTCTTTTCTCCAGGAAGGTCTGGAGAAGGGTTTGTCGGTCAGTACTCTGAAGGGTCAGATTTCTGCTTTATCTATTTTGCTACATAAGCGTCTGGCGGATGTGTCGGATGTGCAATCTTTTTGTCAGGCCTTGGTCAGAATCAGGCCTGTGTTTAAGTCTGTTGCTCCTCCGTGGAGTTTTAACCTTGTTCTTAAAGTTTTGCAGCAGGCTCGGTTTGAGCCATTGCATTCCATAGATATTAAGTTGTTGTTTTCTTGGAAGGTTTTGTTACTTATTGCGATCTCTTCTGCTGGGAGAGTCTCGTAACTCTTGGCTTTGCAGTGTGATTCGCCTTACCTTATTTTTCATGATAAGGCTGTTCTTTGTACTAAGTTTGCGTTCCTTCCTAAAATGGTTTCGGATATAAATATTATTCAGGAAATTGTTGTTCCTTCTCTATGTCCTAATCTTTCCTCTCATAAGGAACGGTTGTTGCATAACTTGGATGTTGTGCATGCTCTGAACTACAGACGACTACAGATTTTCACCAGTCTTCTGCCCTCTTTGTTTGTTTGTTTGTTTCTCTGGGAAACACAAAGGTCAGAAAGCTGCTGCTACTTCTTTCTCTCTGGTTGAGAAGTATAATTAGTTTGGCCTATGAGATTGCTGGACAGCAGCCTCCTGAGAAAATTACAGCTCACTCCACTGTGGAACAGATTTGCAAGGCTGCAACTTGGTCTTCTCTGCATACTTTTTCCAAATTTGATACTTTTGCTTTGGCTGAGGCTTCTTTTGGGAGAAAGGTTCTTCAAGCGGTGGTGCCTTCTGTTTAGGTCTACCTGTCTTGTCCCTCCCTAGTCCTCTGTGTCCTTTAGCTTGGGTATTGGTTCCCAACAGTAATTGTGGACTAACCATATCTTAGGAAAGAAAACAAAATTTATGCTTACCTGATCAATTTCTTTCTTTCTGGATAGTGAGTCCACTGCCCCGCCCTTTGTTTTAAAACAATTTTTTTTTTTACTAAACCTCAGGCACCATTACCCATTGTGTTACTCCTTTACCCTCCATTTACCTTTGGTCAAATGACTGGGGTTTGTGGGAAGGGAAGTGATACTTAAAGGACCAATCAACACAGTAGATTTGCATAATCAACAGATGCAAGATAACAAGACAATGCAATAGCACTTAGTCTGAACTTCAAATGAGTAGTAGATTTATTTTTTTCTGACAATTTTAAAAGTGATGTCTTTTTCCACTCCCCCTGTACCATGTGACAGCCATCAGCCAATCACAAATGCATACACGTACCATGTGACAGTCATCAGCCATTCACAAATGCATACACACTTATTCTTGCACATGCTCAGTAGGAGCTGGTGACTCAAAAAGTTTAAATATAAAAAGACTGTGCACATTTTGTTAATGGGAGTAAATTGGAAAGTTGTTTAAAATGGCATGCTCTATCTGAATAATGAAAGTTTCATTTTGATTGAGTGTCCCTTTAACAGCTTAGCTGTGGTGCTTTTTGCCTCCTCCTGCTGGCCATGAGTGATATTCCCAATAGTAGTTGAGGATGCCGTGGACTCGCCATATCCGGAAATACATTTTTGGTAAGCATAAATTGAGTTTTTTCTCTCATTATTTCTGTCTTCTCTACTTCTCACACAATGCGGTGGTGTTGAAGTAACAAACTTTTCATTAAGAGTGAGCTGTGCATATCCATATATGCCTCATGTGTGCTGTGCTAAAGAAAAAAACACAGCATTTGACCCCATCTAAAAGGACAATGTAGTACTGCAATAAATGACATTTCTGCCTTTGAACAGGAGGCAAATTCCAGTTGTACATATTGACCTTCTTGGTTCCTGTAACTGAGGTGCAGCTGAACCCTCCAAGCCGTTATTTTCAGTTATGTTTGTGCTGCAGAGTTACATTTGTGCTGTGGGGTTTCATTTGTTTTGCAGGATTAGGTTTGTACTGTGGTATTACACCTTTTAAGATTAATTCTCTCTATCTATCTTATTTTTTTTAATGACTATAACATCCCTATGATTCCAATAATAGAACTCAAGAGGATTTATTCAAAATATGCAGAACCAGTGAGCATATTTAGCAATATTTCTAAATGTCCCATTTTTGTATGAAACCTTTTGATACACTTCACCATTTATGGGCATAAACTTTTATACTTGACGCCTCGTATTAATCACTGAATGCTTTCTGCTGCTTAATCCCATAGTGCCATAAAGAACAACTAGTCATTAATCGGGTAAAGGCTGTCCACATCCATATATGAGAGTGCACGTTGCTTGTATAAGCCACAGGTTGCTTACTTCACCACGCAGCTTCTGCATTTTCCTATGCTGGGTCAGCGCCAGCTCTTTGTATTTATATCCCTGACTCCTTGACACACAGATGTTTGCCTGCTCAGCTTTATTTGCCATATGCAGCAATTGGTAATGTGAAGTTCTGAATTCTCTGTGTGTACAGCAAGAGTGATCTGAGCGGCAGACCACAGCACATTCATATAAAAGACGCCCTCTTTATTTCTTTGCATCATTTACAACAAGGGATCCCCTGTAGCTAGCATAAAGCTTATTTGATAATATCCTTCGCAGACAGACCAACCATTTAAGAAGCAGCTTCCCTGAACAGGTGATATAAATTAGTGATGGCCAGCTTCCTAACACATGGGGGCCACAGATCAATATTTTAGAAGCCTCCTACAATTGTCCATTGGCACAGGGCTAGATTTACAGTGTAGGTAAGATTACAGGGTACCCTCTGCCCTCCAAAGGGCTCTTTTAAGTTGTGACTACCCCAAAGCACACATTTTCAGTTCCCCTTTTTCCTAGGGCCACATGATATATGGCACAAACCCTTAGCTTTTTACCGTTAGGACACAAAAGCTAGTGCAGAGGACCAGTTGGCCATCCCTGGTATAAGCTATTGACATTTGATATTGACTGATCAAGAGTATTTGGGGGGGGGGGGGAACCTTTAAAGATATTGTTTAACACCTTGACCCAATATGAGATAGATAAATAGAGATATATATATATATATATATATATATATATATATATATATATATATATCTATTATAAAAAGTCTACATACCCCTGTTAAAATGTCAGGTTTCTGTGATGTAAAAAAAAATGAGACAAAGATAAATAATTTAAGAATTTTTTCCACCTTTATTGTGACCTATAAACTGTACAACTCAATTGAAAAACAAACTGAAATCTTTTAGGTAGAGGGAAGAAAAAAATATAAAAATTAAATATATGGTTGCATAAGTGTGCACACCCTCAAACTAATACTTTGTTGAAGCACCTTTTGATTTTATTACAGCACTCAGTCTTTTTGGGTATGAGTCTATCAGCATGGCACATTTTGACTTGGCAAGATTTGCCCACTCTTCTTTGTAAAAACACTCCAAATCTGTCAGAATGCGAGGGCATCTCCTGTGCACAGCCCTCTTCAGATCACCCCACAGATTTTCAATCCGATTCAGGTCTGGGCTCTGGCTGGGCCATTCCAAAACTTTAATCTTCTTCTGGTGAAGCCATTCCTTTGTTGATTTGGATGTATGCTTTGGGTCGTTGTCATGCTGAAAGATGAAGTTCCTCTTCATGTTCAGCTTTTCTAGCAGAAGCCTGAAGGTTTTGTGCCAATATTGACTGGTATTTGGAACTGTTCATAATTCCCTCTAGCTTAACTAAGGCCCCAGTTCCAGCTGAAGAAAAACAGCCCCAAAGCATGATGCTGCCACCACCATGCTTCACTGTGGGTATGGTGTTCTTTTGGTGATGTGCAGTGTTGTTTTTGTGCCAAACATATCTTTTGGAATTATGGCCAAAAAGTTCAACCTTGGTTTGATCAGACCATAACACCTTTTCCCACATGCGTTTGGGAGACTTCAGATGTGTTTTTGCAAAATGTAGCCTGGCTTGGATGTTTTTCTTCGTAAGAAAAGGCTTTTGTCTTGTCACTGTACCCTTTAGCCCAGACATATGAAGAATACGTCACATGTACCACACAGCCAGTACTTGCCAGATATTCCTGCAGCTCCTTTCATGTTGCTGTAGGCCTCTTGATAGCCTCCCAGACCAGTTTTATTCTTGTATTTTCATCAATTTTGGAGGGACGTCCAGTTCTTTGTAATGTTACTGTTGTGCCATATTTTCTTAACTTGAGGATGACTGTCTTCACTGTGTTCCATGGTATATCTAATGCCTTGGAAATTCTTTTGTACCCTTCTCCTGACTGATACCTTTTAACAATGAGATTCCTCTGATGCTTTGGAAGCTCTCTGTGGATTTGGACAGCAATTGTGTGTTTTCAATTGGTAGGCAATTAGGAGAGAACCCCACCCTAAGTTTCTAGGATCTATTTAAAGGGTTCTCTATTAGCTCTGCTAATATAGCTCAGTGGATCTCACTAAAATAAGGATCTCATCTATATAAGGATTGCATTAAGTGCGAGTTATTTCAAGAGTTATTCAGAGTTAGTCAGTGAGGACGTTAAATATTGTAGTTATTTGATAGAGTATGTACATATTTATTTAAACATGTCTCAGATTCAGTGCAATGGATGCCTTTCCTTGTTTGATCGTGCAGTATTCTGGAGATTCAGAGGCTGCCCAGTGTGTAAGCAGTTTTCTCTCTTATGGAAAGAAATAGCTTATCTTAAAGATACAATAAATAACATGTCTGTTTGCTCAAAACAGCCTCCTAAGGATGCTGCACCTCTACCCCAGAGACTAAGAAAAAAGAGATGGACAACTGTTGGCACAGGAAGGGTAAGAACAGTAGAACAAAGGCATACTTCTAATCCTCTGCCTTTGAAAAACTCTTATGCTGCTATTACTGCTGGCATCTGTGGAGAAGAGAGCACAACTGCTAGTACTTCTGACAGTGTAACAGGGAGGTCTGAGTTTCTGGTGTCTGAATCTGCAAACAAGAAATCCAAGGTAAGATCTGCAAATGTATATTTCTGTAAGACCTTGTTAATAGGTGACTCCATTTTAAGAAATGTACAGATAGATGATGATGATAAAGGAGATTTGAGAGAGGTTAGATGTCTTCCAGGTTCTACCGCTCACAGAGATTTAAATCGTATTTCAAGAATTGTTAAGGCAGCTAGAAAAGACAGTGAGTTAGATGTTATTGTTCACCTAGGTACTAATGATCTGGCTAGAAATGATGTTTTTGCTGTGCAAAAGGAGTTTTTTAAACTAGGAAGTTGTTTAGATCATGTGGGTGCATCTGTGTCCTTTTCTGCTGTTTTACCTGTGTATGGACAGGAAGAAGGAAGAATGCAGCGTATTAAAGAATTTAACTCTTGGTTAGAGAGTTGGTGTAGGGAGAGAAGATATGGTTTTGTTAGCCATCAAAGCCCTGTTTGGCTTGATAGCAGCTTGTATAAGAAGGATGGTTTGCATCTGGATATTAAAGGGACAGGAGTATTGAGTAAAGAATTTAAAGACTTTATTAGTAGCAATTTAAACTAATGAAGGGGGGCAGAGTTAATATACCCATCTGTCCCCCAGAGCATGCCAAGAAAGTCAACCAAATATTAGATTCTTGTTTATTTAAGAAAAAAAGCATTACTTCTAGGAATAAGACTTCAAATAATGTAGGCAGGGGTTGTATTGACCATGCAAAAGGATTTGAGAATTCTAGAAATATTCTACGTGCAATGTGCACAAATGCTCGCAGTTTAGTAAGTAAATTACCTCCACTTACTGCAATAATGATTAAAGATAAATTGGATTTAGTAGCTATAACAGAGACATGGTACAATGACTCTCACGACTGGGAAACATTCATACCTGGTTACATCTTGTTTAAAAAAAATAGAGTAGGGAAAAAAGGGGGCGGAGTTGCTCTGTACGTGAAAGACAATATTAAAGTAACTGCATACAAAGAGAGAAGTGCTCTACCAGGAACGAACATTAAAGTAACTGCAATTGTAGAAAAAAATGACAATGTAGAAAGTGTTTGGGTAACTATAGAAACTGAAGGGAAACGGGTGTTTAGAATAGGAGTAGTATATAGACCACCATTACAGGATGAAGCATCAGACAATTTATTAATTGATGAAATAGCCAAAATTACAATGAAGGGCAATGTTATTGTAGTGGGAGACTTTAATATGCCTGATGTAGACTGGGAAGTACCTGTTGCCAAATCAACTAGAAGTAAATATATCCTGGAATATTTACAAGGGGAATCTCTTGAGCAACTAGTAAAAGAACCAACATGTAAAGGAACTATATTAGATTTAGTACTTACAAACAATGATATAGTATCTGAGGTGTCTGTGGGTGAGAACTTAGGCTCTAGTGATCATCAGTCTGTATGGTTTAATATTCAGGCAAAGGTACTGAGCAACCATAGTAAAACAAAAGTCTTAGGCCTAGATTTAGAGTTGGGCGGTAGCCGTCAAAACCAGCGTTAGAGGCTCCTAACGCTGGTTTTAGGCTACCTCCGGTATTTGGAGTCATTAAAAAAAGGGTCTAACGCTCACTTTTCAGCCGCGACTTTTCCATACCGCAGATCCCCTTACGTAAATTGCGTATCCTATCTTTTCAATGGGATTTTTCTAACTCCGGTATTTAGAGTCGTGTCTGAAGTGAGCGTTAGAATTCTAACGACAAAACTCCAGCCGCAGAAAAAAGTCAGTAGTTAAGAGCTTTCTGGGCTAATGCCGGTTCATAAAGCTCTTAACTACTGTACTCTAAAGTACACTAACACCCATAAACTACCTATGTACCCCTAAACCGAGGTCCCCCCACATCGCCGCCACTCGATTACATTTTTTTTAACCCCTAATCTGCCGACCGCCACCTACGTTATACTTATGTACCCCTAATCTGCTGCCCCTAACACCGCCGACCCCTATATTATATTTATTAACCCCTAACCTGCCCCCCACAACGTCGCAGCCAGCTACCTACAATAATTAACCCCTAATCTGCCGACCGCAAAGCGCCGCCACCTACGTTATACTTATGTACCCCTAATCTGCTGCCCCTAACACCGCCGACCCCTATATTATATTTATTAACCCCTAATCTGCCCCCCTCAACGTCGCCTCCACCTGCCTATACTTATTAACCCCTAATCTGCAGAGCGGACCGCACCGCTATTATTATAAAGTTATTAACCCCTAATCCGCCTCACTAACCCTATAATAAATAGTATTAACCCCTAATCTGCCCTCCCTAACATCGCCGACACCTATCTTCAAACATTAACCCCTAATCTGCCGACTGGAGCTCACCGCTATTCTAATAAATGTATTAACCCCTAAAGCTAAGTCTAACCCTAACACTAACACCCCCCTAAATTAAATATAATTTTAATCTAACGAAATTAATTAACTCTTATTAAATAAATTATTCCTATTTAAAGATAAATACTTACCTGTAAAATAAATCCTAATATAGCTACAATATAAATTATAATTATATTATAGCTATTTTAGGATTAATATTTATTTCTCCAACATAGGTGTGTCCGGTCCACGGCGTCATCCTTACTTGTGGGATATTCTCTTCCCCAACAGGAAATGGCAAAGAGCCCAGCAAAGCTGGTCACATGATCCCTCCTAGGCTCCGCCTACCCTAGTCATTCTCTTTGCCGTTGTACAGGCAACATCTCCACGGAGATGGCTTAGAGTTTTTTAGTGTTTAACTGTAGTTTTTATTATTCAATCAAGAGTTTGTTATTTTAAAATAGTGCTGGTATGTACTATTTACTCAGAAACAGAAAAGAGATGAAGATTTCTGTTTGTATGAGGAAAATGATTTTAGCAACCGTCACTAAAATCCTTGGCTGTTCCACACAGGACTGTTGAGAGCAATTAACTTCAGTTGGGGGAACAGTGAGCAGACTTTTGCTGCTTGAGGTATGACACATTCTAACAAGACGATGTAATGCTGGAAGCTGTCATTTTCCCTATGGGATCCGGTAAGCCATGTTTATTACGATCGTAAATAAGGGCTTCAAAAAGGGCTTATTAAGACTGTAGACTTTTTCTGGGCTAAATCGATTCATTATTAACACATATTTAGCCTTGAGGAATAATTTTATCTGGGTATTTTGATATAATAATATCGGCAGGCACTGTTTTAGACACCTTATTCTTTAGGGGCTTTCCCAAAGCACAGGCAGAGCCTCATTTTCGCGCCGGTGTTGCGCACTTGTTTTTGAGAGGCATGGCATGCAGTCGCATGTGAGAGGAGCTCTGATACTTAGAAAAGACTTTCTGAAGGCGTCATTTGGTATCGTATTCCCCTTGGGGCTTGGTTGGGTCTCAGCAAAGCAGATACCAGGGACTGTAAAGGGGTTAAAGTTCAAAACGGCTCCGGTTCCGTTATTTTAAGGGTTAAGGCTTCCAAATTTGGTGTGCAATACTTTTAAGGCTTTAAGACACTGTGGTGAAAATTTGGTGAATTTTGAACAATTCCTTCATGTTTTTTCGCAATTGCAGTAATAAAGTGTGTTCAGTTTAAAATTTAAAGTGACAGTAACGGTTTTATTTTAAAACGTTTTTTGTACTTTGTTATCAAGTTTATGCCTGTTTAACATGTCTGAACTACCAGATAGACTGTGTTCTGAATGTGGGGAAGCCAGAATTCCTATTCATTTAAATAAATGTGATTTATGTGACAATGACAATGATGCCCAAGATGATTCCTCAAGTGAGGGGAGTAAGCATGGTACTGCATCATTCCCTCCTTCGTCTACACGAGTCTTGCCCACTCAGGAGGCCCCTAGTACATCTAGCGCGCCAATACTCCTTACTATGCAACAATTAACGGCTGTAATGGATAATTCTGTCAAAAACATTTTAGCCAAAATGAACCCTTATCAGCGTAAGCGCGACTGCTCTGTTTTAGATACTGAAGAGCATGACGACGCTGATAACAATATTTCTGAAGGGCCCCCAACCCAGTCTGATGGGGCCAGGGAGGTTTTGTCTGAGGGAGAAATTACTGATTCAGGGAACATTTCTCAACAAGCTGAACCTGATGTGATTGCATTTAAATTTAAGTTGGAACATCTCCGCATTCTGCTTAAGGAGGTATTATCCACTCTGGATGATTGTGACAAGTTGGTCATCCCAGAGAAACTATGTAAAATGGACAAGTTCCTAGAGGTGCCGGGGCTCCCAGAAGCTTTTCCTATACCCAAGCGGGTGGCGGACATTGTTAATAAAGAATGGGAAAGGCCCGGTATTCCTTTCGTCCCTCCCCCCATATTTAAAAAATTGTTTCCTATGGTCGACCCCAGAAAGGACTTATGGCAGACAGTCCCCAAGGTCGAGGGAGCGGTTTCCACTTTAAACAAACGCACCACTATACCCATAGAGGATAGTTGTGCTTTCAAAGATCCTATGGATAAAAAATTAGAAGGTTTGCTTAAAAAGATGTTTGTTCAGCAGGGTTACCTTCTACAACCAATTTCATGCATTGTCCCTGTCGCTACAGCCGCATGTTTCTGGTTCGATGAGCTGATAAAGGCGGTCGATAGTGATTCTCCTCCTTATGAGGAGATTATGGACAGAATCAATGCTCTCAAATTGGCTAATTCTTTCACCCTAGACGCCACTTTGCAATTGGCTAGGTTAGCGGCTAAGAATTCTGGGTTTGCTATTGTGGCGCGCAGAGCGCTTTGGTTGAAATCTTGGTCGGCTGATGCGTCTTCCAAGAACAAGCTACTTAACATTCCTTTCAAGGGGAAAACGCTGTTTGGCCCTGACTTGAAAGAGATTATCTCTGATATCACTGGGGGTAAGGGCCACGCCCTTCCTCAGGATCGGCCTTTCAAGGCAAAAAATAAACCTAATTTTCGTCCCTTTCGTAGAAACGGACCAGCCCAAAGTGCTACGTCCTCTAAGCAAGAGGGTAATACTTCTCAAGCCAAGCCAGCTTGGAGACCAATGCAAGGCTGGAACAAGGGTAAGCAGGCCAAGAAACCTGCCACTGCTACCAAGACAGCATGAAATGTTGGCCCCCGATCCGGGACCGGATCTGGTGGGGGGCAGACTCTCTCTCTTCGCTCAGGCTTGGGCAAGAGATGTTCTGGATCCTTGGGCGCTAGAAATAGTCTCCCAAGGTTATCTTCTGGAATTCAAGGGACTTCCCCCAAGGGGGAGGTTCCACAGGTCTCAGTTGTCTTCAGACCATATAAAAAGACAGGCATTCTTACATTGTGTAGAAGACCTGTTAAAAATGGGAGTGATTCATCCTGTTCCATTAAGAGAACAAGGGATAGGGTTCTACTCCAATCTGTTCATAGTTCCCAAAAAAGAGGGAACGTTCAGACCAATCTTAGATCTCAAGATCTTAAACAAGTTTCTCAAGGTTCCATCGTTCAAGATGGAAACCATTCGAACTATTCTTCCTTCCATCCAGGAAGGTCAATTCATGACCACGGTGGATTTAAAGGATGCGTATCTACATATTCCTATCCACAAGGAACATCATCGGTTCCTGAGGTTCGCATTCCTGGACAAACATTACCAGTTCGTGGCGCTTCCTTTCAGATTAGCCACTGCTCCAAGGATTTTCACAAAGGTACTAGGGTCCCTTCTAGCTGTGCTAAGACCAAGGGGCATTGCTGTAGTACCTTACTTGGACGACATTCTAATTCAAGCGTCGTCCCTTCCTCAAGCAAAGGCTCACACGGACATTGTCCTGGCCTTTCTCAGATCTCACGGATGGAAAGTGAACGTGGAAAAGAGTTCTCTATCTCCGTCAACAAGGGTTCCCTTCTTGGGAACAATAATAGACTCCTTAGAAATGAGGATTTTTCTGACAGAGGCCAGAAAAACAAAGCTTCTAGACTCTTGTCGGATACTTCATTCCGTTCCTCTTCCTTCCATAGCTCAGTGCATGGAAGTGATCGGGTTGATGGTAGCGGCAATGGACATAGTTCCTTTTGCGCGCATTCATCTAAGACCATTACAACTGTGCATGCTCAGTCAGTGGAATGGGGACTATACAGACTTGTCTCCGAAGATACAAGTAAATCAGAGGACCAGAGACTCACTCCGTTGGTGGCTGTCCCTGGACAACCTGTCACGAGGGATGACATTCCGCAGACCAGAGTGGGTCATTGTCACGACCGACGCCAGTCTGATGGGCTGGGGCGCGGTCTGGGGATCCCTGAAAGCTCAGGGTCTTTGGTCTCGGGAAGAATCTCTGTTACCGATAAATATTCTGGAACTGAGAGCGATATTCAATGCTCTCAAGGCTTGGCCTCAGCTAGCGAGGGCCAAGTTCATACGGTTTCAATCAGACAACATGACAACTGTTGCGTACATCAACCATCAGGGGGGAACAAGGAGTTCCCTGGCGATGGAAGAAGTGACCAAAATCATTCTATGGGCGGAGTCTCACTCCTGCCACCTGTCTGCTATCCACATCCCAGGAGTGGAAAATTGGGAAGCGGATTTTCTGAGTCGTCAGACATTGCATCCGGGGGAGTGGGAACTCCATCCGGAAATCTTTGCCCAAGTCACTCAGCTGTGGGGCATTCCAGACATGGATCTGATGGCCTCTCGTCAGAACTTCAAAGTTCCTTGCTACGGGTCCAGATCCAGGGATCCCAAGGCGGCTCTAGTGGATGCACTAGTAGCACCTTGGACCTTCAAACTAGCTTATGTGTTCCCGCCGTTTCCTCTCATCCCCAGGCTGGTAGCCAGGATCAATCAGGAGAGGGCGTCGGTGATCTTGATAGCTCCTGCGTGGCCACGCAGGACTTGGTATGCAGATCTGGTGAATATGTCATCGGCTCCACCTTGGAAGCTACCTTTGAGACGAGACCTTCTTGTTCAGGGTCCGTTCGAACATCCGAATCTGGTTTCACTCCAGCTGACTGCTTGGAGATTGAACGCTTGATCTTATCGAAGCGAGGGTTCTCAGATTCTGTTATCGATACTCTTGTTCAGGCCAGAAAGCCTGTAACTAGAAAGATTTACCACAAAATTTGGAAAAAATATATCTGCTGGTGTGAATCTAAAGGATTCCCTTGGGACAAGGTTAAGATTCCTAGGATTCTATCCTTCCTTCAAGAAGGATTGGACAAAGGACTATCTGCAAGTTCCCTGAAGGGACAGATTTCTGCCTTGTCTGTGTTACTTCACAAAAAGCTGGCCGCTGTGCCAGATGTTCAAGCCTTTGTTCAGGCTCTGGTTAGAATTAAGCCTGTTTACAAACCTTTGACTCCTCCTTGGAGTCTCAATTTAGTTCTTTCAGTTCTTCAGGGGGTTCCGTTTGAACCCTTGCATTCCGTTGATATTAAGATATTATCTTGGAAAGTTTTGTTTTTAGTTGCAATTTCTTCTGCTAGAAGAGTTTCAGAATTATCTGCTCTGCAGTGTTCTCCTCCTTATCTGGTGTTCCATGCAGATAAGGTGGTTTTACGTACTAAACCTGGTTTTCTTCCAAAAGTTGTTTCTAATAAAAACATTAACCAGGAGATTATCGTACCTTCTCTGTGTCCGAAACCAGTTTCAAAGAAGGAACGTTTGTTGCACAATTTGGATGTTGTTCGCGCTCTAAAATTCTATTTAGATGCTACAAAGGATTTTAGACAAACATCTTCCTTGTTTGTTGTTTATTCCGGTAAAAGGAGAGGGCAAAAAGCAACTTCTACCTCTCTCTCTTTTTGGATTAAAAGCATCATCAGATTGGCTTACGAGATTGCCGGACGGCAGCCTCCCGAAAGAATCACAGCTCATTCCACTAGGGCTGTGGCTTCCACATGGGCCTTCAAGAACGAGGCTTCTGTTGATCAGATATGTAGGGCAGCGACTTGGTCTTCACTGCACACTTTTACCAAATTTTACAAGTTTGATACTTTTGCTTCTTCTGAGGCTATTTTTGGGAGAAAGGTTTTGCAAGCCGTGGTGCCTTCCATTTAGGTGACCTGATTTGCTCCCTCCCTTCATCCGTGTCCTAAAGCTTTGGTATTGGTTCCCACAAGTAAGGATGACGCCGTGGACCGGACACACCTATGTTGGAGAAAACAGAATTTATGTTTACCTGATAAATTACTTTCTCCAAGGGTGTGTCCGGTCCACGGCCCGCCCTGGTTTTTTTAATCAGGTCTGATGATTTATTTTCTTTAACTACAGTCACCACGGTACCATATGGTTTCTCCTATGCAAATATTCCTCCTTAACGTCGGTCGAATGACTGGGGTAGGCGGAGCCTAGGAGGGATCATGTGACCAGCTTTGCTGGGCTCTTTGCCATTTCCTGTTGGGGAAGAGAATATCCCACAAGTAAGGATGACGCCGTGGACCGGACACACCGTTGGAGAAAGTAATTTATCAGGTAAACATAAATTCTGTTTTTACAGGTAACTTTGTATTTATTTTAAACAGGTACAATAGCTATTAAATAGTTAAGAACTATTTAATAGCTAAAATAGTTAAAATAATTACAAAATTACCTGTAAAATAAATCCTAACCTAAGTTACAATTAAACCTAACTCTACACTATCAATAAATTAATTAAATACAATACCTACAAATAACTACAATAAAATAAACTAACTAAAGTACAAAAAATAAAAAAGAACTAAGTTGCAAAAAAATAAAAAAATATTTACAAACATAAGAAAAATATTACAACAATTTTAAACTAATTACACCTACTCTAAGCCCCCTAATAAAATAACAAAGCCCCCAAAAATAAAAAAATGCCCTACCCTATTCTAGATTACTAAAGTTCAAAACTCTTTTACCTTACCAGCCCTGAACAGGGCCCTTTGCGGGGCATGCCCCAAGAAGTTCAGCTCTTTTGCCTGTAAAAAAAAACATACAATACCCCCCCCCAACATTACAACCCACCACCCACATACCCCTAATCTAACCCAAACCCCCCTTAAATAAACCTAACATTAAGCCCCTGAAGATCTCCCTACCTTGAGTCGTCTTCACCCAGCCGAGCCAAATTCTTCATCCAAGCGGAGCAAGAAGAGGTCCTCCATCCGGTAGAAGTCTTCATCCAAGCGGGGCAGAAGAGGTCTTCCATCCGATTGAAGTCTTCATCCAAGCGGGATCTTCTATCGTCATCCATCCGGAGCGGCAGGATCCTGAAGACCTCCGACGTGGAACATCCATCCTGGCCGACGACTGAACGACGAATGACGGTTCCTTTAAATGACGTCATCCAAGATGGCGTCCCTCGAATTCCGATTGGCTGATAGGATTCTATCAGCCAATCGGAATTAAGGTAGGAATATTCTGATTGGCTGATGGAATCAGCCAATCAGAATCAAGTTCAATCCGATTGGCTGATTGGATCAGCCAATCGGATTGAACTTGATTCTGATTGGCTGATTCCATCAGCCAATCAGAATATTCCTACCTTAATTCCGATTGGCTGATAGAATCCTATCAGCCAATCGGAATTCGAGGGACGCCATCTTGGATGACGTCATTTAAAGGAACCGTCATTCGTCGTCCAGTCGTCGGCCAGGATGGATGTTCCGCGTCGGAGGTCTTCAGGATCCTGCCGCTCCGGATGGATGACGATAGAAGATCCCGCTTGGATGAAGACTTCAATCGGATGGAAGACCTCTTCTGCCCCGCTTGGATGAAGACTTCTACCGGATGGAGGACCTCTTCTTGCTCCTCTTGGATGAAGAATTTGGCTCGGCTGGGTGAAGACAACTCAAGGTAGGGAGATCTTCAGAGGCTTAGTGTTAGGTTTATTTAAGGGGGGTTTGGGTTAGATTAGGGGTATGTGGGTGGTGGGTTGTAATGTTGGGGGGGGGTATTGTATGTTTTTTTTTTACAGGCAAAAGAGCTGAACTTCTTGGGGCATGCCCCGCAAAGGGCCCTGTTCAGGGCTGGTAAGGTAAAAGAGCTTTGAACTTTAGTAATCTAGAATAGGGTAGGGCATTTTTTTATTTTGGGGGGGCTTTGTTATTTTATTAGGGGGCTTAGAGTAGGTGTAATTAGTTTAAAATTGTTGTAATATTTTTCTTATGTTTATAAATATTTTTTTATTTTTTGTAACTTAGTTCTTTTTTATTTTTTGTACTTTAGTTAGTTTATTTCATTGTAGTTATTTGTAGGTATTGTATTTAATTTATTGATAGTGTAGTGTTAGGTTTAATTGTAGGTAATTGTAGGTATTTTATTTAATTAATTTATTGATAGTGTAGAGTTAGGTTTAATTGTAACTTAGGTTAGGATTTATTTTACAGGTAATTTTGTAATTATTTTAACTATTTTAGCTATTAAATAGTTCTTAACTATTTAATAGCTATTGTACCTGGTTAAAATAAATACAAAGTTACCTGTAAAATAAATATTAATCCTAAAATAGCTATAATATAATTATAATTTATATTGTAGCTATATTAGGATTTATTTTACAGGTAAGTATTTATCTTTAAATAGGAATAATTTATTTAATAAGAGTTAATTAATTTCGTTAGATTAAAATTATATTTAATTTAGGGGGGTGTTAGTGTTAGGGTTAGACTTAGCTTTAAGGGTTAATACATTTATTAGAATAGCGGTGAGCTCCAGTCGGCAGATTAGGGGTTAATAATTGAAGTTAGGTGTCGGCCATGTTAGGGAGGGCAGATTAGGGGTTAATACTATTTATTATAGGGTTAGTGAGGCGGATTAGGGGTTAATAACTTTATTATGATAGCGGTGCGGTCCGCTCGGCAGATTAGGGGTTAATAAGTGTAGGCAGGTGGAGGCGACATTGTGGGGGGCAGATTAGGGGTTAATAAATATAATATAGGGGTCGGCGGTGTTAGGGGCAGCAGATTAGGGGTACATAAGGATAATGTAAGTAGCGGCGGTTTACGGAGCGGCAGATTAGGGGTTAAAAATAATATGCAGGGGTCAGCGATAGCGGGGGCGGCAGATTAGGGGTTAATAAGTGTAAGGTTAGGGGTGTTTAGACTCGGGGTACATGTTAGGGTGTTAGGTGCAGATGTAGGAAGTGTTTCCCAATAGCAAACAATGGGGCTGCGTTAGGAGCTGAACGCGGCTTTTTTGCAGGTGTTAGGTTTTTTTTCAGCTCAAACAGCCCCAGTGTTTCCTATGGGGGAATCGTGCACGAGCACGTTTTTGAGGCTGGCCGCGTCCGTAAGCAACTCTGGTATCGAGAGTTGAATCTGCGTTAAATATGCTCTACGCTACTTTTTTGGAGCCTAACGCAGCCTTTATGTGGACTCTCAATACCAGAGTTATTTTTATGGTGGGGCCAGAAAAAAGCTGGCGTTAGCTACGCGGGTCCTTACCGACAAAACTCTAAATCTAGCCGTTAGACTTTAGATCAACTGATTTTTCTTACATGGGCAGATACCTAGATGAATCCCTAAAAGGGATGGCACAGATTACAGGAGTACAAGAACAGTGGGAATATTTTAACCCTTTAAGGACCAGCGACGTACCCTGTATGTCGCTGGCCTTTTTTTGGGACTTGATTGTTTTATACCGTGGTCTTGCCACCAGTGTTGAGACTGCTCTATTCCACAAAGCCTTCTGGAGGGAGGGCATTAATAGCGTGTTCTTGCTAGACTTGTGCTATTATGTCCGGAAAAAACCCTTAACGACCAGTGACATACAGGGTATATTGTGGTCATTAAGGGGTTAAAAATGCTATTCTAGATGCAACTAAACACTGTATTAGGTTTGTTTGTAAAAGTAAAAGAAAACCAATATGGTTTTCAAGAGAAGTAGCACATGCAGTTAAGACAAAAAAATATAGTCTATAAAAAATTTAAACTCACTGGCTCAGAAGAGGATAAAGAAACATGGAGAACCCATCAAAAGATGACAAAGCAGTTAATCAAAAAGGCTAAAGCTGATGCAGAAGAGAAAATAGCACAATCTGTAAAAAAACGGTGACAAAACCTTTAGATATATCAGTGAAAATAGAAAAACTAACAGAGGGATAGTTAGACTCAAGAATGAGGAGTAGTGGAAGAAGATAAACAAATAGCAAACTGTTTAAATGATTACTTTTGTTCAGTCTTTACAACAGATGGTAAAGATAGTGAGATTCTATTAAGGGATGTTACTGTAAATAATAATGTGAGTAGACTTTTCTTTTTACAGAGGAAGAGGTTTCAAGGGCTTTATCAAAAATAAAAGTTAATAAGTCTGTGGGTCCAGATAATATTCATCCAAGGGTTCTAAGAGAACTTCGATCCATAATAGCTACTCCATTAGCTGATTTATTTAATCAGTCACTTCTAACAGGAGTTCTTCCAAAAGACTGGAAAATAGCCAATGTAGTCCCTCTTCATAAAAAGGGTAGTAGGGAAGATTCTGCTAACTATAGGCCAGTCAGTTTGACCTCAATTGCAGGGAAATTAATGGAAACTCTTTTAAAGGAAAGACTTGTATCTTTCATTCAGACAAACAACTTAGAAGACAAAGGACAGCATGGTTTCACTGCTGGAAGATCATGCCTGACTAATCTAATTGATTTATTTGACCATGTAACTAAAATAATAGACCAGGGAGGAGCCGTAGATGTTGCATATCTAGACTTTAGCAAAGCATTTGACACCGTCCCACACAACAAACTTATTCACAAAATGTATTGCCTTGGAATAGATGCTAAGATTGTTAAGTGGGTAGAATGCTGGCTTAAAGATAGACGACAGAGGTTTTCAATTAATGGAGTACATTCAAATGAGGCATCAGTTACTAGTGGTGTTCCCCAAGGGTCAGTTCTTGGGCCTGTTTTGTTTAGCATGTTCATAAGTGATATTGGAAGTGGGCTTAAGGGGAAGGTTTGCTTGTTTGCTGATGATACAAAAATTTATAACCGGGTAGATGTTCCAGGAGGAGTTGATCAAATGAACTGTGATATTAATAAACTAGAGGACTGGTCAAATAAATGGAATCTGAAATTTAATATTACCAAGAGCAAAATTATGCATATAGGATCCAAAAACCCAAAGACCAATTATAGTCTCAATGGTACATTACTGACTGTAATTGAAGAAGAAAGGGATTTGGGAATTATTATTTCAGATGATTTAAAATTTGGTACACAATGCCGCAGTGCAGCCAGCAAGGCCAGTCAAATGCTTGGTTGCATTGGAATAGGTTTCAGTAGCAGAAATAGCAAGGTTCTTATGCCACTTTACAGATCATTAGTTAGACCAAATATGGAATACTGTGTACAGTTCTGGAGACCATATCTTCAGAAAGATATAAATAAACTAGAAGCTGTCCAAAGGAGGGCTACTAAAATGGTACATGGTCTAAAATATAAAACGTACAAAGAAAGACTCTATGATCTAAATATGTATAGTTTAGAGGATAGAAGGGAAAGAGGTGACATGATAGAAACCTTCAAATATATGAAGGGACTTAATAAAATAGAAGCTGAAAGCATTTTTCACAAAAAAATAAATGCCAAAACAAGGGGTCACAATCTAAAGTTAGAGGGTAGCAGATTCAGGAGAAATTTGAGGAAGCATTTTTTTACAGAAAGGGTGGTGGATTCATGGAATAAACTTCCATTTGAGGTGGTAAACACAAAGACTGTAAAGGAATTTAAAAATGCATGGGACATGCATAAGGCTATCCTAAGGAAAAAGTAACATGAGTAGACTTGATGGGCCTTTTTGGTTCTTATCTACCGTCAAATTCTATCGGCGAGATTACGAGTTTGGCGTTAACAGGGGTGCAGGGCTAACAAGGCTTTTTTTTCTAACACTACCTTAAGCCAACGCTGGTATTACAGGTTTTTTTAAACCTGGCGTTAGCCGCAAAAAGGTGAGAGTAGAGCAGAATTTAGCTCCACATCTCACCTCAATACCAGCGTTGCTTACGGTAGCGGTAAGCTGGCTGAACATGCTCGTGCACGATTTCCCCATAGGAAACAATGGGGCTGAGCTGGCTTGAAAAAAACCTAACACCTGCAAAAAAGCAGCGTCCAGCTTCTAACACAGCCTCATTGTTTCCTATGAGGAAATAAAAGTTATGTCTGCACCTAACACCCTAACATGAACCCCGAGTCTAAACACCCCTAATCTTACACTTATTAACCCCTAATCTGCCGCCCCCACTATCACTGACACCTACATTATATTATTAACCCCTAATCTGCCGCTCTGGACACCGCCGCCACCTACATTATCCCTATGAACCACTAATCTACTGCCCCCAACATCGCCGACACCTATATTATAGTTTTAAACCCCTAATCTGCCGCCCCCAACGTCACCGCCACCTACCTACAATTATTAACCCCTAATCTGCCGACCGGACATCGCCGCCACTTTAATAAATGTATTAACCCCTAAACCGCCGCACTCCTGCCTCGCAAACACTAGTTAAATTTTATTAACCCCTAATCTGCCGTCCCTAACATCGCCGACACCTACTTACATTTATTAACCCCTAATCTGCCACCCTCAACGTCGCCGCTACTATAATAAATTTATTAACCCCTAAACCTAAGTCTAACCCCCCCTAACTTAAATATAATTTAAATTAAACAAAATTAATTTAACATAATTAAATAAATGATTCCTATTTAAAACAAAATACTTACCTATAAAATAAACCCTAAGATAGCTACAATATAACTGATAGTTACATTGTAGCTATCTTAGGATTTATATTTATTTTACAGGCAACTTAGTAACTATTTAATAACTATTGTACCTCGTTAAAATAAATACAAACTATTTTAATAACTACCTAGCTAAAATGAGTACAAAATTACCTGTAAAATAAATCCTAACCTAAGTTACAATTACACTTAACACTACACTATCATTAAATAAATTACCTAAACTACCTACAATTAATTGCAATTAAACTCAATAAACTAAAGTACAGAAACCCCCCCACTAAATTACAGAAAATAAAAAAGAAATACAATAATTTTAAACTAATTACACGTAGTCTAATCCACCTAATAAAATAAAAAAGCCCGCCAAAATAATAAAATTTCCCTACCCTATACTAAATTACAAATAGCCCTTAAAAGGGCCTTTTGCGGGGCATTGCCCCAAAGTAATCAGCTCTTTTACCTGAAAAAGACAAATACAATACCCCCCCCCCCCCAACATTAAAACCCACCACCCACACACCCCTACTCTAAAACCCACCCAATCCCCCCTTAAAAAAAACCTAACTCTAACCCTCTGAAGATCTCCCTACCTTGAGCCGTCTTCACCCAGCCGGGCACAAGTGGTCCTCCATACAGCAGAAGTCTTCATCCGATCGGGGCAGAAGAGGTCCTCCAGACGGTAGAAGACTTCATCCAGGCTGCATCTTCTATCTTCATCCTTCCGGAGCGGAGCCATCTTCTATCCAGCCGACGTGGAGCCATCCTCTTCAAATGACGTACTAACAAAGAATATCAGGCAGAGCAGGACCTGGAACTCCCAAACCCAGGGATACCGAGCAGCATCTCAGCCTGGTGCATGCAGAGTCTGTACTATGGACTGACTGCTCTTGAGACAAAAAGTAGGAGAGTTTGGAACAGGCAATACCCAAAGCTGGGGCAGTGAGTTCAGCTACAGCCGCGTTGCGCATGCTGAAGTACACATACCGCCGTCATAGACTTATAGCCGATTTCAAAAGTCTGCATAAGAGAAATATTTCTCATACAACTACAGTGACGAGGCTCTTCACTCAGAATCTAGATGTGTGAGAAATGTTTCTCTTATTATGAAGACCTTTGAAATCTTCCAGGGGTTCACCTCAAATTTCACTCTCGGTCCACTGGTAGACCGCAATCTACCTCTTTCCACCCCTCATATAGAAAATGAATTTATTCAAAATATAAAAGCCCTAAAACCATAACACCCAAATGTTTAAACACTTGAAAGTGATGCAATATAGCTGTAAAAAGCTGACTAGAAAATATCTCCTGAACATCTCTATGTAAAAAAGAAAGATTTTACCTCAAAAGTTTCTCAGTAGCCACATCCCATTGTAAATGACTTCTAAGCAGCAAATCAGTATGTCTGTCCCGGGACAGCTGAAGGAGCGAGCTTTCGTGCACACTCATTTCCCTATTCAGTCCTAACGCTGCTTTTTTACGCCCACTGGTATTAAGAGTCATGAAGGTTTAGGGTCACCGCACACTTTTTTGGCCTTACCGCAAACCGACTTACGTAAACTTCGTAAAGTCTATTTTCAATGGGACTTCCATAGCGCCGGTATTAAGAGTCTGTCCTGGGAGGCCAAAAAGTGAGCGGTACACCCTACCCCGTCAAAAGTCCTAACGCATTTAAAAGTCAGTAGTTAAGAGTTTTATGGTACTACGCCGTAACATAAAACTCATAACTAAAGTGCTAAAAAGTACACTAACACTACCTATTAACCCCTAAACTGAGGCCCTCCCGCATCTCAAACACTATAAAAAAGTTTTTAACCCCTAATCTGCCGCTCCGGACATCGCCGCAACTATAATAAACATATTAATCCCTAAACCGCCGCACACCCGCCTCGCAAACATTAAATATTATTAACCCCTAATCTGCCGTCTCTAACATCGCCGCCACCTACCTACATTTATTAACCCCTAATCTGCCGCCCCCCAACGTCGCCGCCACTATATTAAATCTATTAACCCCTAAACCTAAGTCTAACCCCAACACCCCCTAACTTAAATATAATTTAAATAAATCTAAATAAAAATTACTATTATTAACTAAATTATTCCTATTTAAAACTAAATACCTATAAAATAAACCCTAAGCTAGCTACAATATAACTAATAGTTACATTGTAGCTAGCTTAGGGTTTATTTTTATTTTACAGGCAAGTTTGTATTTATTTTATCTAGGTACAATAGTTATTAAATAGTTATTAACTATTTAATATATACCTAGCTAAAATAAATACAAAAGTACCTGTAAAATAAAACCTAACCTAAGTTGCAATAACACCTAACACTTCACTACAATTAAATAAATTAACTAAATTAAATACAAATACCTAAATTAAATTAGCTTAAGTACAACCCCCCCCCCACTAAATTACAGAAAATAATAAACAAATTCCAGATATTTAAACTAATTACACCTAATCTAATAGCCCTATCAAAATAAAAAAGCCCCCCCCCCCCCCCAAGCTCTTTTGCGGCCCAAGCCCTAATCTAAAAAATAAAACCCACCCAATACACCCTTAAAAAAAAAACCTAACACTAACCCCCTGAAGACCCTGATTTACAGTTCTGAAGACCTGACATCCATCCTCAAGGAAGCGGCAGAAGTCTTCATCCAACCGGGCTGAAGTCCTCAACGAAGCCGGGAAAAGTCTTCATCCAAGCCGGGCGAAGTGGTCCTCCAGACGGGCAGAAGTCTTCATCCAGATGGCATCTTCTATGTTCATCCATCCGTCGCGGAGCGGCTCCATCTTCAAGACATCTGACGCAGAGCATCCTATTCAAACGACGGCTATCAGCCAATCGGAATCTAAGGGACGCCATCTTGGATGACTTCACTTAAAGGAACCGTCATTCAGTAAGAAGCCGTCGTTTGAAGAGGATGCTCCGCGTCGGATGTCTTGAAGATGGAGCCGCTCCGCTATATTGTAGCTATCTTAGGGTTTATTTTATAGGTAAGTATTTAGTTTAAAATAGGAATTATTTAGTTAATTATAGTAAGTCTTATTTAGATTTATTTAAATTATATTTAATTTGGGGGTTAATATATTTAGTATAGTGGCGGCGACGTTGGGGGCGGCAGATTAGGGGTTAATAAGTGTAGGTAGGTTGACAAGCTGTTCTAATAACCTGGTAAGACTGTTAACTCGGTAAAGCTGTTCCTGTTTGCTTCTGATTTGTTGTCAGCTATCTAAAAACACTTACCAAAAGCTGTACTAATAACCCGGTAAGACTGTTAACCCGGTAAGACTGTTCCTGCTTGCTTCTGCTTTATTGCCAGATATCTAAAACTATCTACTAAAAGCTGTACTAATAGCCCGGCAAGACTGTTAACCTGGTAAGACTGCTCCTGCTTGCCATTGCCCTGTTGCCAGCTATCTAAAATCACCTACTAAAAGCTTTAAGTTCATCCTAAAGGGACAGTAATCTGCTGGACTATATGGTTTACTTGTTATAAGCACAAAAAAAAAAAAAAAAAAAGTATAAACGGTTGAATATGTTTGCTGTCCCCTGCTGTTACTAATTTGCACATCATACTAGCAATTTGTTATTTAATGGTTTGGTTTTCAACAGGATACAGGGGCTAATGCAGGTTTTTTAAGGGGTTATCTTAAGGTTGCTGTAGTTAAAGCTCTGACATAAACTATGATTGTGTATGCCATATTGGCATAACAGCAACTGAGGCCTTGTAAATAGCTTAAAGGTATACACAACGAATCAACAAGAATTATTTTTCTCTTGTTAAGTGTATCCAGTCCACGGATCATCCATTACTTGTGGGATATTCTCCTTCCCAACAGGAAGTTGCAAGAGGATCACCCACAGCAGAGCTGCTATATAGCGCCTCCCCTAACTGTCACATCCAGTCATTCTCTTGCAAGCCTCAACCAAGATGGAGGACGTAAGAGGAGTGTGATGTTTTATACTTAGTTTATTCTTCAATCAAAAGTTTGTTATTTTTTAATGGTGCCGGAGTGTACTGTTTATCTCAGGCAGTATTTAGAAGAAGAATCTGCCTGCGTTTTCTATGATCTTAGAAGAAGTAACTAAGATCCATGGCTGTTCTCACATATTCTGAGGAGTGAGGTAACTTCAGAGAGGGAATGGCGTGCAGGTTTTCCTGCAATAAGGTATGTGCAGTTAATATTTTTCTAGGGATGGAATTTGCTAGAAAATGCTGCTGATACCGAACTAATGTAAGTAAAGCCTTAAATGCAGTGATAGCGACTGGTATCAGGCTTATTAATAGAGATACATACTCTTATAAAAATGTAATATAAAACGTTTGCTGGCATGTTTAATCGTTTTTATATGTATTTGGTGATAAAACTTATTGGGGCCTAGTTTTTTTCCACATGGCTGGCTTGAATTTTGCCTAGTAACAGTTTCCTTAGGCTTTCCACTGTTGTAATATGAGTGGGAGGGGCCTTTTTTAGTTCTTTTCTGTGCAGATAAAAATACTGACAGAGACATTCAGCTTCCCTCTGCATGATCCAGGACATCTCTGGAGGGCTCAAAAGGCTTCAAAGTCGTTTTTGAGGGAGGTAAGAAGCCACAGTAGAGCTGTGGCAGTTGTTGTGACTGTTTGGAAAAAAAAAGAAAAAAAAAAAGAAACTTCTTCCAATAAATATTCTGGAGTTAAGAGCGATATTCAATGCTCTTCTGGCTTGGCCTCAGTTAGCAACACTGAGGTTCATCAGATTTCAGTCGGACAACATCACGACTGTGGCTTACATCAACCATCAAGGGGGAACCAGGAGTTCCCTAGCGATGTTAGAAGTCTCAAAAATAGTTCGCTGGGCAGAGTACCACTCTTGCCACCTGTCAGCAATCCATATCCCAGGCGTGGAGAACTGGGAGGCGGATTTTCTAAGTCGTCAGACTTTCCATCCGGGGGAGTGGGAACTCCATCCGGAGGTGTTTGCTCAGTTGATTCATCGTTGGGGCAAACCAGAGTTGGATCTCATGGCGTCTCGCCAGAACGCCAAGCTTCCTTGTTACGGATCCAGGTCCAGGGACCCAGAAGCGACGCTGATAGATGCGCTAGCAGAGCCTTGGTTCTTCAACCTGGCTTATGTGTTTCCACCGTTTCCTCTGCTCCCTCGACTGATTGCCAAAATCAAACCGGAGAGAGCATCAGTGATTCTGATAGCACCTGCGTGACCACGCAGGACTTGGTATGCAGACCTAGTGGACATGTCATCCTTTCCACCATGGACTCTGCCTCTAAGACAGGACCTTCTGATACAAGGTCCTTTCAATCATCCAAATCTAATTTCTCTGAGACTGACTGCATGGAGATTGAACGCTTGATTCTATCAAAGCGTGGCTTCTCCAAGTCAGTCATTGATACTTTAATACAGGCACGAAAGCCTGTTATCAGGAAAATCTACCACAAGATATGGAGTAAATATCTTTATTGGTGTGAATCCAAGACTTACTCATGGAGTAAAGTTAGGATTCCTAGAATATTGTCTTTTCTCCAAGAGGGCTTGGACAAAGGATTATCAGCTAGTTCCTTAAAGGGACAGATTTCTGCTCTGTCTATTCTTTTGCACAAGCGTCTGGCAGAGGTTCCAGACGTCCAGGCATTTTGCCAGGCTTTGGTTAGATTTAAGCCTGTGTTTAAACCTGTTGCTCCCCCGTGGAGCTTAAACTTGGTTCTTAAGGTTCTTCAAGGAGTTCCGTTTGAACCCCTTCATTCCATTGATATTAAACTTTTATCTTGGAAAGTTCTGTTTTCGATGGCTATTTCCTCGGCTCGGAGAGTCTCTGAGCTATCTGCCTTACAATGTGATTCTCCCTATCTGATTTTTTATGCAGATAAGGTAGTTCTGCGTACCAAACCTGGGTTTTTACCTAAGGTGGTTTCTAACAAGAATATCAATCAAGAGATTGTTGTTCCATCGTTGTGCCCTAATCCTTCTTCAAAGAAAGAACGTCTTTTACATAATCTGGACGTAGTCCGTGCCTTGAAGTTTTACTTACAAGCTACTAAGGATTTTCGTCAAACATCTTTCCCGTTTGTCGTTTCCTCTGGACAGAGGAGAGGTCAAAAAGCTTCGGCAACCTCTCTTTCCTTTTGGCTTCGGAGCGTAATAAGCCTAGCCTATGAGAATGCTGGACAGCAGCCCCCTGAAAGGATTACAGCTCATTCTACTAGAGCTGTGGCTTCCACCTGGGCCTTCAAAAATGAGTCCTCTGTTGAACAGATTTGCAAGGCTGCGACTTGGTCTTTGCTTCACACTTTTTCAAAATTTTACGAATTTGATACTTTTGCTTCTTAGGAGGCTGTTTTTGGGAGAAAGGTTCTTCAGGCAGTGGTTCCTTCCGCTTAATCCTGCCTTGTCCCTCCCATCATCCGTGTACTTTAGCTTTGGTATTGGTATCCCACAAGTAATGGATGATCCGTGGTCTGGATACACTTAACAAGAGAAAACATAATTTATGCTTACCTGATAAATTTATTTCTCTTGTAGTGTATCCAGTCCACGGCCCGCCCTGTCCTTTTAAGGCAGGTCTAAATTTTAATTAAACTACAGTCACCACTGCACTCTATGGTTTCTCCTTTCTCTGTTTGTTTTCGGTCGAATGACTGGATATGACAGTTAGGGGAGGAGCTATATAGCAGCTCTGCTGTGGGTGATCCTCTTGCAACTTCCTGTTGGGAAGGAGAATATCCCACAAGTAATGGATGATCCGTGGACTGGATACACTACAAGATAAATTTATCAGGTAAGCATAAATTATGTTTTTCTCTAATCTTTTCTTGCTATTTTGTCCTAACATTTATTGTAACAGGCAGACTTCTCATATAGAATAAGCACTATACCCGAAATACCTGTGCTAAAGGAGATTAAGGCCCTGGCTCCTATCACTTAGGCTTCAAGGAGCTCCTTTTGTACACTTTATTTAAAGAGCAGTCCATCATAATACACTCAACTACACAATAGACCCAACCACATAGGGTCCCTATAGGGCCGATGTAGACGACTTTAGGCCTTTACATCCCCCCTGTTGAGGAACAGGGCTAAAATTCTATTTTTTTACACCCATCTGTATATTCACGATAATCACCCCACACTAACACACTTTTTGTTTGTTCATGATTTCTCGCATTTTTTACTATAGTAACACAAAGAACTCCCACCCTATGGACAAATTCATTACCAGTTATAAATTAAACACACCAGCATGCCGCCTAAAATAAGAGACAGGAAGACTAGGACTAGTGCCGACATCTCAGCAAATTTATCTCCGTTAGTTAACATGGTAGACACACATCTGAGGGAACCCCAAGACATTGTGAAACAAATCTCAGATCTTATAATTCCACAATTCGAACATCTTAAAACGGAAATATCAAATCTTGCTAATGAGGTTAAACATTTTACACATAGGCTAAATGAAGCAGAACAGCGTATATCAGATTTAGAAGATATAAATGTTCAACAAGCAGCTACTATCCAGGATCAATCAGCACAGCTCGTAAATATCCAGTATAAATTGAATGAGCTCGAAGATCGAAATAGGCGTAATAATGTCAGAGTAATAGGTTTACCTGAAACCTCTGATTTCCATGATCTCATTGAATTTATATGAAGGGTTTTACCTCTGGCTTTGGGTATTGATCCCAGTTCTCTCCCGCTGGCAGTTGAAAGGACTCACTGTATAGGTACCCCAAAAGGTTTACCTGATGGTAAAATTAAGAGCAGACCGGTGATTGCAAGGTTCCTGAATTTTCAGGATAAGCTCAGAATCAAGACAAAACAATACTCTTATTTCAAGATTTCTCGGTAGAAACTTCACTACAGCGCAAATAAATTACGCCCCTTTGCTCTAAACTTATTGCCAGTGGGATCAAGGCCACAGTTATATACCCAGGTAAAATAAAAATATTTACGGAAAATAAGCCCATGATTATGAGCGACCCTAGGGAGGTCAGAGACTTTGCAAATAAAAAGGGTATCACTCTTTAAAAACGGAGTTAAATTTTAAGATGACTTATGTTACCAAAAGTATAATTATGTTTATGATTATTCTATGCAACCATGGTGTTAATTTTATCCTTAAAAATCTTACCGACATAGTTGGTCTCCCAGAGGATGTTATCTGGGTCTGTGTTTTTTTTCTTCTTCTCCTCTCACTCCCCCTCCTCCCCCACACTGCTACTTATATATTTATCTGCATGTTTAGATGAAGCCTCAACTTAAATTGGCATCTTGGAATGTCGGTGGCATTACGTCACCTCAAAAACGGAAAAAAATCATAGCCCAGCTAAATCGTTATAAGCCAGATATAGTCTTCTTACAGGAGACCCATTTGAAGGAAGGGGAACTTATTAAACTTAAAATGGGCTGGATATGTGAAGTGCTAGGCACTCCGTGTAAGAATAGGAAAAAGGGAGTGTCATTTCTTTTTAATAAAAATTTATAATACATCATATTAGATTTAACATTAGATCCAGATGAAAGATATATGATTTCACAAATAATGATTGAAGGCATGCTCCTTAATCTGTGCAACGTCCGAATAAACTAGAGCGACCATTCTGGGATAATCTACAGACACTTCTCACATTTTATTCAAAAAACCTTGTTATTGCAGGAGATTTTAATTTAACCGTATACCCGACCCTAGATGGACTTAAACCTGCACTAAATAAAAATAGCAAACAAGAATCAAAATTATTTAAAAATTTTATAAACTTATTACATATTAAGGATATCTGGAGAATACAGAACCCAGATATAAGAAGTTTTACCTGTGAGTCCCACTCATATCAAACAATGTCTAGGATAGATTACTTTTTTGTGTCTGAAAATATGTTGGGGCTAGATATGTTAGCGTATATTAAAGAGGTGGTTATTTCAGACCATGCGATTCTTACCCTAAAGATTACTTTAAGAAATTTGCAGGGTGGCAATAATAGGTTGTTTTTCCCAAGATATCTGTCAGACAATGTTAAATTTAAAGCTTGGCTGAAAATAAAATGGAAAACATTTTTCCAAATAAATTTCTTCCCGTCTATTCGGACAGAAATACTGTGGTAATCCTTTAAGGCCGTGATTAGGGGTGAGAGTAAGGCTTATCTAGTTATCCAAAAAAGGAAAATGACAATGAAGGATACACAACTAGCTACCCAATTACGTAATGCCTACAACACATATGTTAGTGACCCCTCCCCAAAATTCTGGAAGCTTTATCAACAAATTAAAAAGGAAAGAGAAACTTTTCTAACGCAAAGATCAGCGCAAGACGCCCTTAGAACTAGGTTCTTTTACTATAGATATTTAGGGAAAGCCGGGAAGTACCTGGCTAGTCTCACCAAATCCCAAAAAAAGAAAGCCATGATTGAAGCCCTTAATACACCATCAGGCAGAATTTCTAAAATTAATGAAATTAACAATTAAGTTTTACAATATTTTCAAGAGCTCTACTCTAAAGATAAAATAGATTTAGTATCCAAACATAAATTTTGGCAAAATATGCAAACCCCAAAACTGGAAAGGGAGCAACAGGAGGCGTTAAACGCTCCAATCACCTCTAATGTGGTAATTAAGGCTATAAAGAAAGCAGCACTGAATAAAGCTGCCGGCCCGGACCAGATTCCTATAGAACTCTATAAGATTCTGTCAGATGATATAGTTCAAACGTTGGTTCTACTTTAAAACAGCTATTATTCTGAATTAAAACCTTGCTTTAGATATTTTACAGCTTCACAAACTGTCCTGATCTTAAAAAAAGATAAAGACCCAGAACAGATAACTTCATACAGGCTGATATCACTTTTAAACAGTGATTACAAAATGTTGATGAGTATTCTTGCTGAAAGGCTTAAGCTAATAGGCCCTCTTATACACAAGGACCAGGTCGGCTTTATGCCAGGTAAGAACTTATCACGTAACCTAAGGAGACTTCAACTGATTTTAAATAATTTTTCCTTTAATAGGAGTGGAACTCTGAAAACCCCTGATGCTGCAATAATATCAATCGATGCAGAGAAGGCCTTCGACTCCATCTCCTGGGATCATCTGTTTACAGCTCTTCCCAGGTTTGGAGTCGAGAGTGCTTTTCTAGAGTTTATAAAATTAATTTATAATTCTTCAAATTCTTCCATTCTGATTAATAACTCCCCTACTGTTAATTGTTCTAGACAGGGTTGTCCACTCTCCCCTTACCTTTTCAATTTGGCGCTTGAACCTTTAGTAATATATATAAGAAAAGAGATAGAGGGGATTAAACTTGGACAGAGGAAAACTATCACACTATTATATGCTGATGATCTATTAGTATTGACAGCTAATACAGGCAGGAATATCCCACTATTGATTCAGATCCTACAAGAGTTCAGTCCATTTTCAGGATACAGAGTAAATATGCTGAAATCAGAAATCTTCTGGCTAAATAAACATAAAGACTCGTTCTAGGCACACTATTTTAAGGAAGCTAAAACAACTTTTGTCTATATTGGGATTAAATTGTTCTCCCAAACTTCTTTATTTGATGCAAAACTTGCCAAAAGTAATAAAACAAGCAGATCTAAAATCACTTAATCAGATATTTATTCAATTTATTTTGGGGGAAAAAGGAAGGCTATTGCGCTTAACAAATTATCATTGCCCAGATATGATGGGGGGCTGGCGTTCCCAGATATAGAGATTTATAATTTAGATTGTATCTCAAAAATAGCATTAGATTGGCTAACAGGCGCAGACTATTACGCAGATTTATTAAGAGGAAACCCTAGCGCGGCCATTTTCTCTGAAGGCATTGCTACATGCAATCTCGATAAATGCCCAATTAAAATTAAACAGATGCCAGCTATTTATAATGTAATTCAGGCCTGGCACAAAATATTAAAAAAACTACATATCACCCATAAATTTTCCAAATATTTGACTATAGCAGGTAATCCTAACTTTACTCTGGCTTTAAATTCAAAAATCTTTAATAGTTGGGCACAACGGGGACTAATATACCTAGAGCAGCTGAGAGAAAGTGGCACTGGAGCCTGCCGATCAATGCAGGATTTAATCCAAGAATACGGGATCTCCAATAGGGACTTTTTTCCCTTTTTCCAGATTCAGCATTTTCTACAGGTTCTCCTAGAGGAGCTGCAAGAGGATCCGGTATCGGAAATCGTGTAACCTGCGATAAACCTTTCTAAAGCAAGGAAATATAACATAACTACATTATATAAAATAGTTATGAACTGGAAAGGTAATGATAATGTAAACAAAATTGCAGAATGGTGGAAGGTCCCGGTTGAAATTATACATAAAAGCTATATGCTGGCAGACTCAACACTCTCCACTTCGTGGAGAGAATCCCATATGAAAATTATTAATCATACATATATCACACCTCATATGAAAGCGTTCTGGGATAATTCAGGTACTTTTTGTCCCAAATGTAAACTCTCTAAAGCAGATTTAAAACATTGCTTTAGGGACTGCCCTAAGGTTAGGACATTCTGGTATAAGACTAATTACTGGATTAGATGAACATATTTTTTTCTTTACAGATGGCCATAAAGAAGGCCTACATAAAAATACCTCACATCTAAACACAGTAATAATGGCAGGCAGATTACTGATTCTTAAATACTGGAAATCTTTCAAAGCTCCTAATCTGACAGAACTCAGGCATAAACTCAAAAACCATCTTATAATGGAGCAGATGGACACCTCAATAAACTCTGAGGTACAAATCAAACGCTTCCTGATCAAATGGGGGAACGTAATCACTAGTTTTCCTAAAGAAATTCAATTGTTGGTAATTCTACCTTTTCAAAGTACAGAGACGCTAGAACTGGCCATAGCAAATAAAGAATTCCCAGAGCTATAGGTGGATTAATGCTAGTTATATCGAAGGTTTCCTACAATGGGGGAGGAGGAGGGAAGTGAGTAGTGGTAGTCTTTTTTTTTTTTTTTCCTCCCTCTCTTTTGTTTCTCCCCTTTCTTAAATTATAAAATGTGAAAATTCCAATACATTTGTGATTAAGAATTTAAGGTAACCATAACAATTTGTGAACAAAGTGTAAATATATACATTATTTTATAGGTGATTATAGGCAGCCATGTGTGGCGTGTCTCTCCTGTTTGTGTCACCCTATTCTGATGTCATGCAGACTGCATACTTGCTTTGCTTTTTCTTTGTTTTTGTGTTGGACCTAAATAAAAAAAATAAGTGTAGGTAGGTTGCGGCGACATTGGGGGCGGCAGATTAGAGGTTAATAAATATAATGTAGGTGTCGGCGATGTTGGGGGCAGCAGATTAGGGGTTCATAACTATAATGTAGGTGGGGACGGTGTCCGGAGCGGCAGATTAGGGGTTAAAAAATATAATGCAGGTGGCGGCGATGTCGGGGGCGGCAGATTAGGGGTTAATAAGTGTAAGATTAGGGGTGTTTAGACTCGGGCTTCATAGGAATCAATGGGGCTGCGTTACCGAGTTTTACGCTGCTTTTTTGCAGGTGTTAGACTTTTTCTCAGCCGGCTCTCCCTGTTGATTCCTATGGGGAAATCGTGCACGAGCACGTACGACCAGCGCACCGCTGACTTAAGCAGCGCTGATATTGGAGTGCGGTATGGAGCACAATTTTGCTCAACGCTCACTTCTTGCCTTTTAACGCCAGGTTTGTAAAAACCCGTAATACCAGCACTGCAGGTAAGTGAGCGGTGAGACAAAACTGCTCGTTGGCACCGCACAGCTCAAAACGAAAAACTCGTAATCTAGCCGACAGTTTGTGAAAAAGTTAAAGGGACCATCTAGTCAAAATGAAACTTTCAGGATTCAGATAGGGCATGCAATTTTAAACAATTTTCCAATTTACTTTTATCATCAAATTTGCTTTGTTCTCTTAGTATTCTTAGTTAAAAACTAAACCTAGGTAGGCTCATATGCTAATATCTAAGCGTTAATTCATGTGTGTTATATAGATAACATTGTGCTCATGCTCGTGGAGTTACCTAGGAGTCGGCACTGATTGCCTAAAATGCAAGTCTGTCAAAAGAACTGAAATAAGTGTGCAGTCTGCAGAGGCTTAGGTACAAGGTAATCACAGAGGTAAAAAGTGTATTAATATAATAGTGTTAGTTATTTAAAACTGGGGAATGGGTAATAAAGGCATTATCCATCTTTTTAAACAATAAAAAGTAGGCTGTCCCTTTTTAACAATTTGTTTTATATGATCACATTTTGCATTAATTATTATACCAAAATGGGCCTAGCACAATACCTTGGGTTGTCTACTAAAAAAAATATACAGTTTTGATTGGTAAATTTAAAAAAACAAAACAAGGCTCTATTTCTCTTTAAATGGAGTGTTGGCAAAAATGCTAAAAATTCACTGGTATTTTGGGCAAGTTTTTTTTTTTAATTCCTGGGGTTAAACATCAAAAAGACAAACAAAGAAGCGTGGCTTTGTTTTCTTTTGGGTTTCAATTTATTATTCAGACTTGGTGAATGTACCACCTGCTCTATGTACTTAGCACTATATGCCAAAAGATCTGCATTTCAAATTGTATTTTTTTTTTTAAAAACAGATTTTGCAGGGTTTTGCAATTCCAGCACACTCCACTGATACTCCCTTTTCAATACCTTTGTCTAATCTAATATACTTTTGCCAGTCAGAGGCCAGGTGTATATGAGATCCTGCGCTGATCTGAGCAATCACTGTGTAGCATATATCAGGGTAAAGTAAACTGTCATGCTTAAAGGGACATTATACACCCATATTTTTTTTTCGGTTTTGGATTTGTGTTGCAAACATGTAGTGTACCCCTAATGAGCTTTTGAAACATAATATAAATAGAATTTTTTTTCTTGCCGAACGTTCACATTTTTTTTTAACTTACCAAGCCCAAATTGTTTCTGTGAATACGTTCGGCCGCTCTGGCTATGCACGCTCCTGTGAACACTCCATGTAGAGCGCATGTGTGCCATTAACTGTGACGTCAGTTCTCCTTCAGCATGGGATCACGGCGCTCCTATGCACACTCCCATGCTTGTCATTAGTGGTGACATCAGCTCCATTGTGAGGAGTGCAATAAAATGCTCCTCACAGTAGAGCTGTCAGAAGAAAAAGGTTATTTTTCTGTTATTGGCTACTGTTACTTATTTGCTGCTATTATATACAGAGGAGCATATTACCTACAGTGTGCCAGACTGATTTTACTATCCCTCCTTTAATAGATCTGTATCGGCTGATTACATACAGTGCCGGACTGTGCTTACTCTCCCTCCTGTACTAAATCTGTATAGGATTGTTACCTACAGTGTGCCAGACTGATTTTACTATCCCTCCTGTACATAATAATAATATATATGAAGGATGTCCATATTCTTACACATTTGGTATCCATAGTGTTCACAGCGTTTTTAAATTTCAACTTTCGGTACTTCTCATCTTGTGACTTTAGATTTCAGTCCCATACAGAAATCTCATAAAGTCACAAGATGAGAAGTACCGAAAGTTGAAATTTAAAATTGCTGAGAAGAGCAGGCAATTACAGAGAGAATGACAGACAGTGTTAGAGGGAGCTGATTTACAGTGCAGACCCTTGCTGAAGCCCCTGCATGCAGCATCAGCACAGTATCTGTCAGGCTGACTGTGCACAGTCTCTGCAGCCTTACTGGGAGCACAGTACTGGACAGGTCACTGATGATGACACCCGTATATGTCTTTTCCTATCCGTGCGCTTCAGTCTGGGACTCAATGTGCATGCGCAAAAAATGTTAGGAAAAGCTTTTTAAATTTAAGTTGAAACAAATACTGCAGTATTTGTATTTTGTTTTGTTTTGTTGTTGTTTTTTTGTTTTTTTTTAACTTCCTGTTAATTCTTGTTAACCACTTAAGGACCAAGGCCATTTTTCAATTTCTTTCCCTTAAGGACCAGGGCTATTTTTACATTTCTGCAGTGTTTGTGTTTAGCTGTAATTTTCCTCTTACTCATTTACTGTACCCCCACATATTGTATACCGTTTTTCTCGCCACTAAATGGACTTTCTAAAGATACCATTATTGTCTTCATATCTTATAATTTACTATTAAAAATATTATAAAATATGAGGAAAAAATTGAAAAAAAACACACTTTTTCTAACATCTGTTACACATCTACAACCACCAAAAAACAACCATGCTAAATAGTTTCTAAATTTCTCTTGTTAAGTGTGTTCAGTCCACGGGTCATCCATTACTTATGGGATATATTCTCCTTCCCAACAGGAAGTTGCAAGAGGATCACCCAAGCAGAGCTGCTATATAGCTCCACCCCTCACATGTCATATCCAGTCATTCTCTTGCAAGTCTCAACAAAGGAGGTTGTGAGAGGAGATAGGAGTAACATTCTTCAATCAAAAGTTTATTTTAAAATAGCACCGGAGTGTGCTGTTTGTTCTCTCAGGCAGTATTTAGAAGAAGAATCTGCCTGCGTTTTTTCTATTATCTTAGCAGACGTAACTAAGATCCACTGGCTGTTCTCGCACATTCTGAGGAGTGGGGTAACTTCAGAGAAGGGAATAGCATGCGGGGTCCCCCGCAAATGAGGTATGTGCAGTAAAATATTTTCTAGGAATGGAATTGACTATGAAAACACTGCTGTTACCCATATGACGTAAGTACAGCCTTTAATGCAGTAGTAGCGACTGGTATCAGGCTGATAAATGTATGCGCAGTTGAGTTATTTTCTAGGGACTAGAATTTAACTTTAAATACTGTTAGTACTGAAATAAATGTATGAGCCTTAACTGCAGTAGAAGCGACTGGTAGCAGGCTTAGTGATAACTTTGCATAACACTGGAAAGTTGTTTTTTAAAACGTTTACTGGCATGTTATTAGTTTTGTGAGGTACTTTGGTGATAAATCTTTTTGGGCATGATTTTTTTCCACATGGCTAACGTATATTTCTGCATAGACAACGTTATATCAGGTCTCCCACTGTTGTGATATGAGTGGGAGGGACCTTTTTTTAGCGCCTTGTTGCGCAGTTAAAATTCTAGCACAGTCTTCCTGCTTCTTCCTCTTTGATCCAGGACGTCTCCAGAGAGCTCAGGGGTCTTAAAAATTCATTTTTGAGGGAGGTAATCAGTCACAGCAGACCTGTGACAGTGTGTTTGACTGTGAGAAAAGCGTTAAATCTTAAATTGATTATCCGTTTTGGGTATTGAGGGGTTAATCATCCTTTTGCTAATGGGTGCAATCCTCTGCTAATTTCATACATTTACTGTTTAAAATTGGTTGCTATAACCGTATTAGTTCATTGTTATTTCAACTGCGACAGTTTTTTTGTGTTTTTAAAAGCGCTGCAGCGTTTTTTATATTGCTTGTAAACTTATTGAAAGAAATTTCCAAGCTTGATAGCTTCATTGCTAGTCTGTTTAAACATGTCTGACACAGATGAATCTGCTTGCTCATTATGTTTAAAGGCCAATGTGGAGCCCAATAGAAATATGTGTACCAATTGTATTGATGTTACTTTAAATAAGAAATTATCACCAGACAACGAGGGGGAAGTTATGCCGCCTAACTCTCCTCACGTGTCAGTACCTTCGCCTCCCGCTCAGGAGGTGCGTGAGATTGTGGCGCCAAGCACATCAAGGCACTTACAAATCACTTTACAAGATATGGCTAATGTTATGAAAGAAGTATTATCTAATTTGCCTGAGTTAAGAGGCAAGCGCAATAGCTCTGGGTTAAGGACAGAGCGCGCTGATGATATGAGGGCCATGTCTGACACTGCGTCACAATTTGCAGAACATGAGGACGGAGAGCTTCATTCTGTGGGTGACGGATCTGATCCAGGGAGACCGGATTCAGAAATATCAAATTTTAAATTTAAGCTTGAGAACCTCCGTGTATTACTAGGGGAGGTATTAGCGGCTCTGAATGATTGCAACACGGTTGCAATCCCAGAGAAATTATGTAGACTGGATAAATACTATGCGGTACCGGTGTGTACTGACTTTTTTCCTATACCTAAAAGGCTTACAGAGATTATTAACAAGGAGTGGGATAAACCCGGTGTGCCTTTTTCCCCTCCTCCGATATTTAGAAAAATGTTCCCAATAGACGCCACCACACGAGACTTATGGCAGACGGTCCCTAAGGTGGAGGGAGCAGTTTCTACTTTAGCCAAGCGTACCACTATTCCGGTGGAGGATAGTTGTGCTTTCTCAGATCCAATGGATAAAAAAAATTTTAGGTTACCTTAAGAAAATGTTTGTTCAACAAGGTTTTATATTACAGCCCCTTGCATGCATTGCGCCCGTCACTGTTGCAGCGGCTTTCTGGTTTGAGTCTCTGGAAGAGGCTATTCGCACAGCACCATTGGATGAGACTTTGAACAAGCTTAAAGCCCTTAAGCTAGCTAATGCATTTGTTTTGGATGCCGTTGTGCATTTAACCAAACTAACGGCTAAGAACTCCGGATTCGCCATTCAGGCGCGCAGAGCGCTATGGCTTAAATCCTGGTCAGCAGATGTAACTTCTAAATCTAAATTGCTTAATATTCCTTTCAAAGGGCAAACCTTATTCGGGCCCGGCTTGAAGGAGATTATTGCTGACATTACTGGAGGTAAGAGTCACACCCTTCCTCAGGACAGGGCCAAATCAAAGGCCAAACAGTCTAGTTTTCGTGCCTTTCGTAATTTCAAGGCAGGAGCAGCATCAACTTCGCTCCGCTCCAAAACAGGAAGGAACTGCTGCTCGTTACAGACAGGGTTGGAAAAGCAACCAGTCCTGGAACAAGGGCAAGCAGGCCAGAAAGCCTACTTCTGCCCCTAAGACAGCATGAAGAGAGGGCCCCCTATCCGGAAACGGATCTAGTGGGGGGCAGACTTTCTCTCTTGGCCCAGGCTTGGGCAAGAGATGTCCAGGATCCCTGGGCGTTGGAGATTATATCTCAGGGATACCTTCTGGACTTCAAAGCTTCTCCTCCACAAGCGAGATTTCATCTTTCAAGGTTATCAGCAAACCAAATAAAGAAAGAGGCTTTTCTTCACTGTGTACAAGACCTCCTAGTAATGGGGGTGATCCACCCAGTTCCGCGGACGGAACAAGGGCAAGGATTTTACTCAAATCTGTTTGTGGTTCCCAAGAAAGAGGGAACCTTCAGACCAATCTTGGACCTAAAAATCTTAAACAAATTCCTAAGAGTTCCATCATTCAAAATGGAGACTATTCGAACCATCCTACGCATGATCCAAGAGGGTCAGTATATGACCACAGTGGACTTAAAGGATGCCTACCTTCACATACCGATTCACAAAGATCATTATCGGTACCTAAGGTTTGCCTTTCTAGACAGGCATTACCAGTTTGTAGCTCTTCCCTTCGGGTTAGCTACGGCCCCGAGAATTTTTACAAAGGTTCTGGGCTTGCTTCTGGCGGTACTAAGACCGCGAGGCATAGCGGTGGCTCCGTACTTAGACGACATTCTGATACAAGCCTCAAGTTTTCAAAATGCAATGTCTCATACAGAGATAGTTCTAGCATTTCTGAGGTTGCATGGGTGGAAAGTGAACATGGAAAAGAGTTCTCTGTTACCACTCACAAGGGTTCCCTTTCTAGGGACTCTTATAGATTCTGTAGAGATGAAAATTTACCTGACGGAGTCCAGGTTATCAAAAATCCTAAATGCTTGCCGTGTCCTTCATTCCATTCCAAGCCCATCAGTATCTCAGTGCATGGAAGTAATCGGCTTAATGGTCGCGGCAATGGACATAGTGCCATTTGCGCACCTGCATCTCAGACCGCTGCAATTATGCATGCTGAGTCAGTGGAATGGGGATTACTCAGATCTGTCCCCTTTACTAAATCTGGACCAGGAGACCAGAGATTCTCTTCTCTGGTGGTTGTCTCGGATTCATCTGTCCAAGGGAATGACTTTTCGCAGACCAGATTGGACGATTGTAACAACAGATGCCAGCCTTCTCGGCTGGGGCGCAGTCTGGAATTCCCTGAAGGCTCAGGGATCATGGACTCAGGAAGAGAAACTCCTTCCAATAAACATTCTGGAATTAAGAGCGATATTCAATGCTCTTCTAGCTTGGCCTCAGTTAGCAACACTGAGGTTCATCAGATTTCAGTCGGACAACATCACGACTGTGGCTTACATCAATCATCAAGAGGGAACCAGGAGTTCCCTATCGATGTTAGAAGTCTCAAAGATAATTCGCTGGGCAGAGTCTCACTCTTGCCATCTGTCAGCGATCTACATCCCAGGCGTGGAGAACTGGGAGGCGGACTTTCTAAGCCGCCAGACCTTTCACCCGGGGGAGTGGGAACTTCACCCGGAGGTATTTGCTCAACTGATTCTTCGTTGGGGCGAACCGGAAATGGATCTCATGGCTTCTCGCCAGAACGCCAAGCTTCCTTGTTACGGATCCAGGTCCAGGGACCCGGGAGCGGTGCTGGTAGATGCACTAGCAGCCCCTTGGGTTTTCAACATGGCTTATGTGTTCCCACCGTTTCCGTTGCTGCCTCGTCTGATTGCCAGGATCAAACAGGAGAGAGCATCAGTGATTCTGATAGTGCCTGCGTGGCCACGCAGGACCCTGTATGCAGACCTAGTGGACATGTCGTCCTGTCCACCATGGTCTCTGCCTCTGAGGCAGGACCTTCTACTTCAGGGTCCTTTCAACCATCCAAGCCTAATTTCTCTGAGGCTGACTGCATGGAGATTGAACGCTTGATTCTATCAAAGCGTGGTTTCTCGGAGTCGGTTATTGATACATTGATACAGGCTCGGAAACCGGTTACCAGAAAAATTTACCATAAGATATGGCGTAAATATTTACATTGGTGTGAATCCAAGAGTTACTCATGGAGTAAGGTTAGGATTCCTAGGATATTGTCTTTTCTACAAGAGGGTTTAGAAAAGGGTTTATCCGCTAGTTCGTTAAAGGGACAGATTTCTGCTCTGTCTATTCTTTTTCACAAACGTCTGGCAGAGAACCCAGACGTCCAGGCTTTTTGTCAGGCTTTGGCTAGGATTAAGCCTGTGTTTAAAACTGTTGCTCCCCCGTGGAGCTTAAATTTGGTTCTTAAAGTTCTTCAGGGTGTTCCGTTTGAACCCCTTCATTCCATTGATATTAAGCTTTTATCTTGGAAAGTTCTATTTTTGATGGCTATTTCCTCGGCTCGGAGAGTCTCTGAGTTATCTGCCTTACATTGTGACTCTCCTTATCTGATTTTTCATTCAGACAAGGTAGTTTTGCGTACTAAACCTGGGTTTTTACCTAAGGTTGTTTCTAATAGGAATATCAATCAGGAGATTGTTGTTCCATCATTATGTCCTAACCCTTCTTCAAAGAAGGAACGTCTTTTGCATAATCTGGACGTAGTCCGTGCCCTGAAGTTCTACTTACAGGCAACTAAGGATTTTCGGCAAACTTCTTCTCTGTTTGTCGTTTATTCTGGACAGAGGAGAGGTCAAAAGGCTTCGGCCACCTCTCTCTCTTTTTGGCTTCGTAGCATAATACGTTTAGCCTATGAGACTGCTGGACAGCAGCCTCCTGAAAGAATTACAGCTCATTCCACTAGAGTTGTGGCTTCCACCTGGGCCTTTAAGAATGAGGCCTCTGTTGAACAGATTTGCAAGGCTGCAACTTGGTCTTCACTTCATACCTTTTCAAAATTTTACAAATTTGACACTTTTGCTTCTTCGGAGGCTGTTTTTGGGAGAAAGGTTCTACAGACAGTGGTTCCTTCCGTTTAAGTTCCTGCCTTGTCCCTCCCATCATCTGTGTACTTTAGCTTTGGTATTGGTATCCCATAAGTAATGGATGACCCGTGGACTGAACACACTTAACAAGAGAAAACATAATTTATGCTTACCTGATAAATTTATTTCTCTTGTAGTGTGTTCAGTCCACGGCCCGCCCTGTCTTTTTTTGAGGCAGTTCTAAATTTTAATTAAAACTCCAGTCACCACTGCACCCTATAGTTTCTCCTTTCTCGTCTTGTTTCGGTCGAATGACTGGATATGACATGTGAGGGGTGGAGCTATATAGCGGCTCTGCTTGGGTGATCCTCTTGCAACTTCCTGTTGGGAAGGAGAATATATCCCATAAGTAATGGATGACCCGTGGACTGAACACACTACAAGAGAAATAAATTTATCAGGTAAGCATAAATTATGTTTTTTTCCTGAGTTTAGAAATACCCAATGTTAACATGTTTTTCTTGCAAGTTATAGGGCAATAAATACAAGTAGCACTTTGCTATTTCAAAACCACTTTTTTTTTCAAAATGAGCGCTAGTTACATTGGAACCCTGATATCTGTCAGGAATACCTGAATATCCCTTGACATGTATATATTTTTTTTTAGAAGACATCCCAAAGTATTGATCTAGGCCCATTTTGGTATATTTCATGCCACCATTTCACCGCCAAATGCGATCAAATAAAAATATGTTCACTTTTTCACAATTTTTTTCCACAAACTTTAGGTTTCTCACAGAAATTATTTACAAACAACTTGTGCAATTATGGCATAAATGGTTGTAAATGCTTCTCTGGGATCCCCTTTGTTCAGAAATAGCAGACTTATATGGCTTTGGCGTTGCTTTTTGGTAATAAGAAGGCTGCTAAATACCACTGTGCATCACACGTGTATTATGCCCAGCAGTGAAGGGGTTAATTAGGGAGGATGTAGGGAGAGTCTAGGGTTAATTTTAGCTGTAGTGTAGTAGACAACCCCAAGTATTGATCTAGGCCCATCTTGGTATATTTCATGCTACCATTTCACCGCTAAATGCGATCAAATAAAAAAAAAACATAAAATATTTCACAATTTTAGGTTTCTCACTGAAATAATTTATAAACAGCTTGTGCAATTATGGCATAAATGATTGTAAATGCTTCTCTGGGATCCCCTTTGTTTAGAAATAGCAGACATATATGGCTTTGGCGTTGCTTTTTGGTAATTATATTATTATGCCCAACAGTGCAGGGGTTAATTAGGTAGCTTGTTAGGGAGCTTGCAAGGTTAATTTTAGCTTTAGCATAGAGATCAGCCTCCCACCTGACAAATCACACCCCAGGATCCCTCCCAAACAGCTCTCTTCCCTCCCCCATCCCACAATTGTCCCTGCCATCTTAAGTACTGTAACATAAAAGGTATATTTAAAAAAAAAAAAGAAAAGTATAGCATATTTACATATGCTGCTGTGTAGGATCCCCCTTAGCCCCCAACCTCCCTGATCCCCCCCCCAAACAGCTCTCTAACCCTCCCCCTCTACCTTACTGGGAGCCATCTTGGGTACTGGCAGCTGTCTGCTAGTACCCAGTTTAGAAAAAAATGCCTTTTTTTTTTTTTTTTTTATAATATATATATATTTTTTTTTTATGTAGTGTAGCCCCCCCCCCCCCATAGACAAACCACCACCCCCTCCCAGATCCCTTACAATTAACATTGTCTGCTGTTCCCCCGTCTCCCAACTTTTTTCTGTAGTATAGCGGTTCCCAGCCGCTCCCTCCCTGTGCACACGCACGCCCGCCCGCCGCTCCCCGTGCATGCGTGAGCGCTCCTGACAACCCCACCCCCGATCCCGCCCCCCTCTCTCTTCAATCTTCCATCGATGGCCGCCCACCCGCCTCCCACATCGGCTCCGAGCCACCAACGATTGCGGCCATCGATGCCGGTGCAGAGAGGGCCACAGAGTGGCTCATTCTGCATCGGATGGGGAAAATTTTTTATTGCAGGATGCCTCGATATCGAGGCATCACTGCAATAACTGTAAAGTGGCTGGAAGCGATCAGGATCGCTTCCAGACGCTTTAATCCCCAAAGTCATACAGGGTACGTCATTGGTCTTTAAAGACCAGGTTGTGTGCGACGTACCCTGTACGACTCATGTCGTTAAGGGGTTAAAGGGACACTGAAACAAAAAAAATATTTGGCGATTCAGATAGAGCATGACATTTTAAGCAACTCTCTAATTTACTCCTATTATCAAATGTTCTTCATTCTCTTTATCTTTATTTGAAATGCAAGAATGTAAGTTTAGATGCCGGCCCATTTTTGATGAACAAACTTAGTTGATCTTGCTGATTGGTGCATAAATTCATCCACCAATAAAAAAGTGCTGTCCAGAATACTGAACTAATATAAAAGCTTAGATGCCTTCTTTTTCAAATAAAGAAAGCAAGAGAACAAAGAAAAAATGATAATAGGAGTAAATTAAAAAGTTGCTTAAAATTGCATGCTCTATCTGAATCACGAAAGAAAAAATTTGGGTTCAGTGTCCCTTTGAGGACTACTACTAGAAAGAAACCGCTGGTTCAATGTCCCTTTCAGTACATAGCATCTGCTCCAGCCACTGCCAGGCGAGTGGAACAAGCAGCATTTTATAAGGTATTAAAATCGTGCAAAATGAAAAAATGAATAGTTTTATTTTCCTTAGTTAATGCAGGATTACATATTGATTTTAATGTCCTGTTAAGTAAAGTTATATGTCCTCCAGTATCTCTAGGGGTGAGTAAAAAAAAAGCAGTTTTCAGAGACTGACTAAATTTATGTACGTTACATATATTTTTACTATGCTTAATTAAATGTTTTCAAAATTGCCTTCGCTGTTGATATCACATGAAACATCAGTGACATTACTGGCATATCATTATTTTTTTTTAACTACCTTCAAATATAAAAAATGACCCTTCCGACAATGCGCTCCAACAGCTGTACAGTTACTGTACAAAATACTGCTGTGAACACTTCATGTGTTAACCTATCATTAACACTTTTTAATAGCAGCGTCTCTACTGAAATTGCAAGTTGTTACATATGTATACGCTCTTGTATTAAAACAGTATCTTATAAGCACTTGTAGATCAGGAATCGGAAAATGTAGGAGCCAGAAATGATTTTCCTATACACACGCCCAGACAAATTGTGAAAACCCAATTATGAAAGTGCATTGCAAATGTTATTTCACTATGCATAATTATAGTATGCTAAATTACATTATGTGTTTAGTCGACTGCTGGAAGCTTGCTGAACACATCTGTAAGCCAATGACAAAAGGGCTATATGTGTGTAGCAACCAATCACCAGCTAGGTCCCAGTAGTTCACTGTTGCTCCTGAGACTACCTAGGTATGCTTTTCAGCAAAGGATGCCAAAGTACAACGTAAACTTGACAATAGAATTACTTTGAAAAGTCTCTTTAAAATTGAATTAAATTACAGCAACATAGTACAATGTTGCATAATACAAGGGCCTCTCTACCTGTAGTGAACCTTGCATAGAGATTTGAAATAGGTGAATAGGCTGAACCAGTGAGAGTTTGGATGAGTATACAGAAGGGCATTGAGTGACTTACTATGAGCAATTGATCATGTGTTACACACAGCTAGTAATTGTGACAAGACAGTAAGATGCAGTGTGTTATTGGGGTAAATATATTAAGATGTTTTTGAGGGTATTCAGAGCCACGTATTTAAGAAGAAACTGCATATTTTGCCTCTCTGCCACCTTAGAAGTTGTGAGATCAATCCCTCTGAAACTTGCTCATTCAGGGTGATTGACACGCCCTACTCTTGCCGAATAGTTTGTATAGGAGCAAGGGGCGGGATTGCACAAGAAACCTCACGTGCAATGTTAAGTTTCACAAGCTATACAGCATTGCAAGTGGCAATTCTCCTGCAATGTTGATAAATGTCCATTATAAGGCTGTAAGTATAAATGCTTAGGTGAGAGACTTGCAGATAAGAGGTGAGCGTTTATTTAGACTAGAATTTCTCAGCAGCAGTTCAATGCGTCTATTCCAGTTGAGTAGAGTACTTCACTATTAACCTCCCAAAAAAAAAATATAGGTCATGTGGGTTTTTTTTTACCCCATCAAATGCAACCTACCTCTGTTCTCATAGGCAGGCCTAGTGTTAGGCAAAATAGGCAACGGCCTAAGGGCTTTCTCATGATGGAGCCTTACACAGGGGCTTAAACAATATGTACTATTTATTTTCTGGTGTTTTTTTTTCCCTAGGACAGTTGGTTTTTGATAGTATACCTGTCCTGTCCTCAAGATTTCTATTCTAATCCTCAGCCTCTTGGGCACAACCACAACCTATCTGGCTGCTCCTCCCTTTCTTCCACCTTATGCCAGCCTTAGTATAATCAATAGGCATGAGGACAATGGCAGCAATGAATGTATAAGGAGAATGAGGGGCTGCACTCTTAAACTCGTTCCTCCTAGGTTCCCTCCCTACAGCTCACAGCAAAACACAGAGCATTTTAACTCATATGTAACCAGATGTGATAGATGCTAGTAACATTTCTTATACCCTTTCCTCACTTCCTTTTTGTCTTCTTTCTCTTTACTCTCTTCTCTTCACTTTCTACTCTTTTCCATCTTTCCTGGTTTTTCTCCACTCTGCCTCTCCCCCTCTCTTCCTTTTTCACGCTATTCTCCACCTCTCTTCACTCTCCCTTCTCCCCTTTATCCTTCTCTCACTCCTATCCTTCTCTCTTCTCACTTGTTCTCCCTGCTCTCTCCATTATCTCCACTCAACTTCTCTCCCCACCTTCACTCTTTGTCTTTTTTCCATTATCTCTCCTCTTTGTCTCTCCCACTCTCTCTATCTCCCTTTTCTTTCCAATGGCATAGAGTCCACAATCTCCCTTTTCTCCCTCCTCTCCCACCCTCTCTTTTCTCTGTTTCCCTCTCTCTATTGACCCTCTTCTGCCATCTCTCTCTTTCTCTGTCTATTATTATTGAGAAATTTGGTGCAATGGAATGTCAAAACATAAATTATTTAAATCAATTAAACAATGGGGAAAAAGTATTATACACAACTAGGTACACAGTGCAAAACATATGAATAGGTTATAAAAAATGATGAATCCTAATGCTGCCTCAGTCTGTTCTATTGTACAGCTTCCCTCTTTTTGTTATTTTACAAAAGCAGTATAGTCGCAAGCTGCATAGCCTGAGCCATTAAAGGGATGGGAAAGTCAAAATTAAACTTGCAAGTATCAGAGCATGTAATTTTAAGACACTTTTAAAATCACTTTTATTTTCAAATGTGCTTTGTTCTTTTGGTATTCATTGTTGAAAATGAATTCACACATATCCTACACTAGTTGGAGCTACTTGGTGATTGGTGCTTGCATACATTTGTCTTGTGTGATTGGCTTACTAGATGTGTTCAGCTAACAGCTGCCAGTAGTGCAATGCTGTTCCTTCAACAAAGGATAACCAGATAATGAAGCATATTTTGATAATAAAGTAAATTTGAATGTTTAAAATTGTATGTTCTATCCGAATCATTATAGGGCGACTAAACCCATTTTTTCTCATGATTCATATAGAGCATGCAATTTTAAGCAAATTTCTAATTTACATCTATTAAACATTTTTCTTAATTCTCATGCTATCTTTATTTAAAAAGCAGGAATGTGATGCATAGGAGCCGGACCATTTTTGGTTGAGAACCTGGGTTATGCTTGCTTATTGGTGGGTAAATGTAAGCCTCCAATAAGCAAGCGCTATCCATTGTGCTGAACCTAAAATGGGCTGGCTGCTAAGATTTACATTCCTACTTTTAAAATAAAGATAGCAAGAGAACGAAGAAAAGTTGATAATAGGAGTAAATTAGAAAATTGCTTAAAATGTCATGCTCTATCTGAATAATGAAAGAGAAAAAAATTGGGTTCAGTGTCCCTTTAACCCCTTAACGACCGAGGACGTGCAGGGTACGTCCTCAAAAAAAAAAGGCAGTTAACGCCTGAGGACGTACCCTGCACGTCCTCGGTGTGGAAAGCAGCTGGAAGCGATCCTGCTCGCTTCCAGCTGCTTTCCGGTTATTGCAGTGATGCCTCGATATCGAGGCATCCTGCAATAACCATTTTTAGCCATCCGGTGCAGAGAGAGACACTCTGTGGCCCTCTCTGCACCGGACATTAACGGCTAAGTTCGTTGGTGGGTGGGAGCCGGTGTGGGAGGTGGGTGGCGGCCATCGATGGCCTTTGTGATGCGGAGGGGGGCGGGATCGGGGGCAGGGACGACCGGGGGGACGTGCACGGACGCGCGCACGTGCACGGGGAGGCCGGGCGGGCGAGTGCACGGGGAGGGAGCGGGTGGGAACCACTACGCTACAGAAATGTTTTAGTTAGAAGTGGGGATCAAAGGGGTAATTATATCTATTTGCTGATCGGTTTGGCTGGTGGGGTATTGGACTGTGGGGGGGGGGAAGCTACACTACAGAAACAAATAAAAAAAATAAAATAAAAAAAAACATTTTTATTTGCAAACTGGGTACTGGCAGACAGCTGCCAGTACCCAAGATGGCCCCAATAAGGCAGAGGGGGAGGGTTAGGGAGCTATTTTGGGGGGATCAGGGAGGTTGGGGGCTAAGGGGGGACCCTACATAGCAGCATATGTAAATATGCTAAAAAAATGTATTTTTTTTTTAATACCTTTTATTTTAGTACTGGCAGACTTTCTGCCAGTACTTAAGATGGCGGGGACAATTGTGGGGTGGGGGAGGGAAGAGAGCTGTTTGGGAGGGATCAGGGGGTGGGATGTGTCAGGTGGGAGTCTGATCTCTACACTAAAGCTAAAATTAACCCTGCAAGCTCCCTACAAACTACCTAATTAACCCCTTCACTGCTGGCCATAATACACATGTGATGCGCAGCAGCATTTAGCGGCCTTCTAATTACCAAAAAGCAACGCCAAAGCCATATATGTCTGCTATTTCTGAACAAAGGGGATCCCAGAGAAGCATTTAAAACCAATTGTGCCATAATTGCACAAGCTGTTTGTAAATAATTTTAGTGAGAAACCTAAAGTTTGAAAAAGTGAACAATTTTTTTTTATTTGATTGCTTTTGGCGGTGAAATGGTGGCATGAAATATACCAAAATGGGCCTAGATCAATACTTGGGGTTGTCTACTTCACTACACTAGAGCTAAAATTAAGCCTAGAAGCTCCCTACATGCTCCCTAATTAACCCATTCACTGCTGGGCATAATACACGTGTGGTGCGCAGTGGCATTTAGCAGCCTTCTAATTACCAAAAAGCAAAGCCAAAGCCATATATGTCTGCTATTTCTGAACAAAGGGGATCCCAGAGAAGCATTTACAACCATTTATTCCATAATTTCATGAGTTGTTTGTAAATAATTTCAGTGAGAAACCTAAAGTTTGTAAAAAAGTAAAAAAAAATTTTTATTTGATCGCATTCGGCGGTGAAATGGTGGCATGAAATATACCAAAATGGGCCTAGATCAATACTTTGGGATGTCTTCTAAAAAAAAATATATACATGTCAATGGATATTCAGAGATTCCTGAAAGATATTAGTGTCCCAATGTAACTAGCACTAATTTTGAAAAAAAGTGGTTTGGAAATGGCAAAGTGCTACTTGTATTTATGGCCCTATAACTTGCAAAAAAAGCAAAGAACATGTAAACATTGGGTATTTCTAAACTCAGGACAAAATTTAGAAACTATTTAGCATGGGTGTTTTTTGGTGGTTGTAGATGTGTAACAGATTTTGGGGGTCAAAGTTAGAAAAAGTGTGTTTTTTTCCATTTTTTCCTCATATTTTATAATATTTTTTATAGTAAATTATAAGATATGATGAAAATAATGGTATATTTTGAAAGTCCATTTAATGGCGAGAAAAACGGTATATAATATGTGTGGGTACAGTAAATGAGTAAGAGGAAAATTACAGCTAAACACAAACACTGCAAAAATGTAAAAATAGCCTTGGTCCCAAACGGACAGAAAATGGAAAAGTGCTGTGGTCATTAAGGGGTTAAGGAGAAGAGGGTATCCAGAAGACTTTAGTATCCCTTTAATGTAATTTTTGGGGTTTCCTGTTCCTTCAATGTGGCAAAAAGTACCTGTAAGTTGGCTGCTATAATAAAATTGTGTGTGTGTATATATATATATATATATATATATATATATATATATATATATATATATATATATATATATATATATATATATATATATATATATACATATACATACACCCGACGCGTTTCGCGCATGTGCACATGCGCTTCATTAGAGGTGTGTGTGTGTGTGTGTGTGTATATATATATATATATATATATTATATACACATAATGTGTGAGTGTGTGTGTATGTGTATATATATATATATATATATATATATATATATATATATATATATTATTATTCATTCTCTAACTTTTGGAGATTATTCTTTACCACAATTTTTTTTATGTTCAAAGATCAATTTTATTTACAGTTGCAGGGTACTGCAATGGGTTCCAACTTCGCCCCCACACAGGCAAATATATTTATAAATGCTTTTGAAGAATATATGAAAATATGTTAATATATCCAATATGGTGGCGCTATATTGATGATATTTTTGGTGTGTGGTTGGACGACGTTGGGACCCTCTTAAATTTTGTATCTACCTTAAATGGGGCTACTACATTTAAAATGTTTGGAATATAGTGAGGAGAGCATTAGTTTTCTGGATACTAGGGTATATAGAGAAAATGATGGTTTACATACAGACCTGTATAGGAAGGAGATAAAAAGAAACAACCTGTTACATTATGAGAGTTCACACCTGGTGTAATTAAAAAAACTAAATTCTAAAGAGTCAATTTCTGAGAGTATGCAGAATAGTTTCTAACAGGAATCTTTTGCAGAAAAATCTTGATGAAATGACTGATCGATTTAAAGGAACACTAAACCCAATTTTTTTTCTTTCATGATTCAGATAGAGCATGTAATTTTAAGCAACGTTCTAACTTTACTCCTGTAATCAATTTTTCTTCGTTTTTCTTGCTATCTTTATTTAAAAAGCAGGAATGTTATTCATAGGAGCCGGCCCATTTTTGGTTGAGAACCTGGGTTATGCTTCCTTTTTGGTGGGTTAATGTAAGCCTCCAACAAGCAAGCGCTATCCATGGTTCTGAACCTAAAATGGGCTGGCTGCTAAGATTCACATTCCTGCTTTTTAAAATAAAGATAGTAAGAGAACGAAGAAAAGTTGATAATAGGAGTAAATTAGAAAATTGCTTACAATTTCATGCTCTTTCTGAATCATGAAAGAAAAAAATTGGGTTCAGTGTCCCTTTAAGGAGAGAGGGTATCCAGAAGACTTAATTGACAAAGAGAAAAAAATAGCATTAGAAATACTAAAAGCAGCTTTGCAGACTAATTCAACTAAAAAGAAACAAGTCTCAGAGTAATATTTGTATCCAAATTTAACAAATCAAGTAAGAAAATTATACAAATTATTAACAAACACTGGAATATTGTGAAACATAGTAACCCAGATGTAATAGAATTTCAGAAACCACCAAAGTCTGAGGGATCAATTGATTAGATCAGACATTGGCACAGAGAGAACCATTAGACAAACCTATATAGCAGTGCTTTCCAAACTGTGTGTCGGGACACACTTGTGTGTCGGCAGCAGTGTGTAGGTGTGTCCCTGCTTCAGCACAAATTTTTTATTTTTTTTTTGGTTTCTGACTTTGCGCCTGCCTGCTAGGCATATCACATGATTGACACGTGATTGATACCTAGTGGGAACTGAAACTATCCCCATTGGCGGAACATTGGCTCCTGACTGCACGTGTAATCTCCTTAATTGGCTCGTGACTGCATGTGTAGTCAGTGAGTGGGACAGCAGTGTGTTTGCAGCGCGGGCAGTAGTCAATCGTACTCACCGAGCTCTGAGGGCGGCAGCTTAAATGCTGAGCTGAAGTCGGTGGGTTTTTTTTGGCAACTAGCTCCCAGTAGTGCATAGTCCCTAGTAGCATGTCACTTTAAGGAGGCTGGTCACTCAATAAGTCAGTTAAGATTCCAGGTTATTGAGCACATTCCAATAGATAGACGTGGAGGGGACAAGGAAAAAAAGACTCAAAGGATATCTTTTTGGATTTACCAATTGAAAACTAGGGCCCCGCCCCCGTATGGAATGAACAAGGACTGGGATTTGACTATGTTTTCTCCTGTTAAGTGTAGTCAGTCCACGGGTCATCCATTACTTATGGGATTATATCTCCTCCCTAACAGGAAGTGCAAGAGGATCACCCAAGCAGAGCTGCTATATAGCTCCTCCCCTCTACATCATACCCAGTCATTCTCTTGCACCTAACTAAAGATAGGACGTGTGAGAGGACTGTGGTGTGTTAAACTTAGTTTTTATTTCTTCAATCAAAAGTTTGTTATTTTAAACGGCACCAGAGTGTGTTGTTTGTTCTCAGGCAGCATTAGAAGAAGAATCTACCTGAGTTTGTCTATGATCTTAGCGGTCATAACTAAGATCCACTTGCTGTTCTCGGCCATTCTGAGGAGTGAGGTAACTTCAGAACAGGGGATAGCATGCATGGCCCACCTGCAAGGAGGTATGTGCAGTAAATTATTTTCTAAGGAATGGAATTGACTGAGAAAATACTGCTAATACCGATGTAATGTAAGTGCAGCCTTAAATGCAGTAGTAGCGACTGGTATCAGGCTGATATGTATGTATGTATACTCTGAGGTATTTCTGGGGAATGGAATTTCACTAAGAAAATACTGTCAATATTAAAGTAATATTTGAGCCTGCACTGCAGTGAAAGCGACTAGCAGCAGGCTTATTAATAACACTTCATAATTTTCAATTTTTAAAACGTTTACTGGCATGTTAATCGTTTTTTCTGTGGTACTTGGTGATAAAACTTTATGGGCATGATTTTTACCACTTGGCTGTCGTTTTTTTCTGAATAAAAACAGTTTACTGAGCTTCCCCACTGTTGTAATATGACTGGGAGGGGCCTTTTTTAGCGCTTTATTGCGCAGTAAAAATTTAGTCACAGTCTTCCTATTTCTTCCTCCATGATCCAGGACGTCTCTACAGAGCCCAGGGGTCTCCAAAACTAGTTTTGAGGGAGGTAATCAGTCACAGCAGACCTGTGACAGTGTGTTTGACTGTGATAAAAACGTTTATTATTTTAACTGTTATCCGTTTTGGGTATTAAGGGGTTAATCATCCTTTTGCTGGTGGGTGCAATCCTCTGCTAACTTTATACATTTTCTGTTAAAATTTGGTTGTTTTAACATATTTGGGTCATGGACTGATTCTCCCACTCACAAAGACGGTCACTCCCTTGACCTGATCTTTAGCTATCGATGCACTCTCTCAAACTTCTCAAACTTCCCTTTTCCTCTTTCTGACCACCATCTCCTTACCTGCAACATATCATCCCTTCCTACAACTCTCCCACCTTCTACTCCTTACACCAAACTTCACAGAAGCATTAGGTCTTTAGATCAGCAACAACTTGCTAATTCCCTTCAACCGCTCCTCTCATCCTTCTCCTCCTTTTCCTGCCCTGAACAATCTATCCGCCACTATAATTCCACCCTTATATCCGTCCTTGACAATCTCGCCCCTCTTACCACTGCTAGGAAATCACACACTCATCCCCAGCCCTGGCATACTCCTCTGACACGGTACCTACGCAGATGTTCCCGTACTGCTGAACGGCATTGGAGGAAATCACGGAGTTCAGCTGATTTTCTTCATTACAAATTCATCTTGAACTCCTACTACTCTGCCCTTAATCTCCACAAGCAACACTACTTCTCTACTCTTATCTCTAATCTTTCTTCAAACCCAAAACGTCTGTTCTCCACTTTCAATACTCTCCTCCGCCCTCCTCCACTTCCTCATACAACTTCTCTGTCAGCTCAAGACTTTGCCAGTCACTTCATTAACAAAATTGATTCCATCAGACATGAAATCAGTTCTCAACACAATTCCATTCTCTCCCCCCCTCAAATACTCTCACTCAACCACAACCCTCATAACCTGAAACTTAGTTCATTCTCCCCTGTTACTGAGGACGAAGTTTCAGCACTTATACTGCGCTCTCACCTCACTACCTGTCCCCTTGACCCTATCCCCTCACATCTGCTCCCCTCTCTCTCTGCTACCCTTACCCCTATACTAACACACATTTTCAACCTCTCCCTCAGCACTGGTACATTTCCCTCATCAATGAAACACGCACTGGTCACACCTATCCTCAAAAAACCTTCCCTTGATCCTACCTCCCCATCCAACTACCGCCCAATTTCTCTCCTCCCTCTTGCTTCAAAGCTTCTCGAAAAACTAGTATATGCACGCCTATCCCATTTCCTTACGTTAAACTCCCTTCTTGACCCGCTGCAATCTGGATTTCGTCCCTATCACTCCACAGAGACAGCTATTGTTAAGGTCACCAACGACCTACTTACAGCTAAATCAAAAGGCCACTTCTCTCTGCTTATCCTCCTTGATCTGTCCGCAGCCTTTGACACTGTCGACCACCCTCTTTTGCTCCAAACCCTCCAATCCTTCGGCATCTGTGACACAGCCCTTTCGTGGCTCTCTTCCTACCTGTCAAACCGTACCTTCAGTGTAGCCTTCTCTGGGGCCTCCTCTGCCCCGTCACCACTTTCTGTCGGAGTACCGCAAGGCTCTGTCCTCGGTCCCCTTCTCTTCTCAATCTATACGTCATCACTAGGTTCCCTAATTAAGTCCCACGGTTTCCAATATCATTTGTATGCCGATGACACCCAAATCTACTTCTCTGCACCAGAACTATCTCCTTCCTTGCTAACCCGTGTCACTAACTGTCTTTCTCACATCTCTTCCTGGATGTCCTCTCACTACCTCAAGCTAAATCTCTCCAAAACTGAGCTCCTCATTTTCCCCCCTTCTTCCAAAATCTCCACCCCTAATATCTCTATAACTGTCGACAACTCCATCATTACCCCTACCTCGCATGCCCGATGTCTCGGGGGTCACATTTGACTCAGATCTTTCCTTCACTCCTCACATTCAGTCCTTGGCTACAGCCTGCCGCTTCCACCTTAAAAACATCTCTAAAATTAGACACTTCCTTACACAAGACACAACTAAGATTTTAATCCACTCTCTCATTCTTTCCCGCCTTGATTACTGCAACTCTGTCCTCTCTGGTCTCCCCACCTGCCGTCTAGCTCCTTTACAATCCATAATGAATGCCTCTGCCAGACTCATCTTCCTTACACGTCGCTCTTCATCTGCTGCGCCTCTCTGCCAATCCCTTCACTGGCTTCCTCTTGCCTCTAGGATCAAACACAAAACTCTCACTCTTACATACAAAGCCCTCAACTGCACTGCTCCCCCCTACATCTCAGACCTTGTCTCCAGATACTCTCCCTCCCGTCCCCTTCGCTCTGCTCATGACCTCCTACTCTCCTCCTCTCTTGTCACCTCATCACACTCCCGTTTACAGGACTTCTCCAGACTGGCTCCCATCTTGTGGAACTCTCTGCCTCGCTCCACAAGACTCTCTTCTAGTTTTAAAAGCTTCAAGTGCTCCCTAAAGACTCTACTGTTCAGGGACGCATACAACCTACGCTAACCCTTCCTAATACTAGTTCCTCTCCTCCACTGCAATCCCCTGAACCCTCTTAGCATGTAAGCCTAAAAGTCCAGCTGTTTGTAGATCACCTTCTTAAGAGCTGACTACAACAGTGCAACTCTTGGCAGGGCCCTCTACCCTATAATTGTTTTGTTGTACTCCCCCTTTTGTTTATAGCGCTGCGGAATCTGTTGGCGATCTACAAATAACCGATAATAATAATAATAATAATTGTTAATTCAACTGTGTCACATTTTTATGTTTTCTTAAAAGCGCAGTAGCGTTTTTTATATGGCTTGTAAATTTATTTAAAAGTTTTTTTCCAAGCTTGCTAGTGTTATTGCTAGTCTGTTTAAACATGTCTGACACAAATGAATCTGTTTGTTCATTATGTTTAAAGGCCAATGTGGAGCCCAATAGAAATTTGTGCACTCAATGTATAGATGTTACTTTGAATAAAAGTCAAACTTTATATGTTAAAAAAAATATCACCAGACAACGAGGGGGAAGTTATGCCGACTAACTCTCCTCACGTGTCAGTACCTTCGCCTCCCGCTCAGGAGGTGCGTGATATTGTGGCGCCAAGTACATCGTGGCGGCCCATACAAATCACTTTGCAAGACATGGCTAATGTTATGACTGAAGTACTATCTAAATTGCCAGAATTAAGAGGTAAACGCGATCACTCTGGGGTAAGAACAGAGTGCGCTGATAATAATAGAGCCATGTCTGATACTGCGTCACAATTTGCAGAACATGAGGACGGAGAGCTTCATTCTGTGGATGACGGATCTGATCCAAGTAAACTGGATTCAGACATTTCAAATTTTAAATTTAAGCTTGAGAACCTCCGTGTATTACTAGGGGAGGTATTAGCGGCTCTGAATGATTGTAACACAGTTGCAATTCCAGAGAAAGTATGTAGGCTGGATAAATATTTTGCGGTACCGGCGTGTACTGACGTTTTTCCTATACCTAAAAGGCTTACAGAAATTGTTAACAAGGAGTGGGATAGACCCGGTGTGCTCTTTTCACCCCCTCCTATATTTAGAAAAATGTTTCCAATAGACGCCACCACACGGGACCTATGGCAGACGGTCCCTAAGGTGGAAGGAGCAGTTTCTACTCTGGCTAAGCGCACCACTATCCCGGTGGAGGATAGCTGTGCTTTTTCAGATCCAATGGATAAAAAGTTAGAGGGTTACCTTAAGAAAATGTTTGTTCAGCAAGGTTTTATATTACAACCCCTTGCAGGCATCGCGCCTGTCACTGCTGCGGCGGCATTCTGGTTTGAGTCTCTGGAAGAGACCCTTAGCACAGCTCCATTGGATGAGATTATGAACAAGCTTAAAGCCCTTAAGCTAGCTAATTCATTTATTTCTGATGCCGTAGTACACTTAACCAAACTTACGGCTAAAAACTCCGGATTCGCCATTCAAGCGCGCAGAGCGCTGTGGCTTAAATCCTGGTCAGCTGATGTGACTTCTAAATCTAAATTGCTTAATATTCCTTTCAAAGGGCAGACATTATTCGGGCCCGGCTTGAAGGAAATTATCGCTGACATTACTGGAGGTAAGGGCCATGCCCTGCCTCAAGACAGGGCCAAACCAAAGGCTAAACAGTCTAATTTTCGTGCCTTTTGTAACTTCAAGGCAGGAGCAGCATCAACTTCCTCCGCTCCAAGACAGGAAGGAACTGTTGCTCGCTACAGACAGGGCTGGAAACCTAACCAGTCCTGGAACAAGGGCAAGCAGGCCAGAAAACCTGCTGCTTCCCCTAAGACAGCATGAAGTGAGGGCCCCCGATCCGGAAACGGATCTAGTGGGGGGCAGATTTTCTCTCTTCGCCCAGGCTTGGACAAGAGATGTCCAGGATCCCTGGGCGTTGGAGATCATATCTCGGGGATATCTTCTGGACTTCAAAGCTTCTCCTCCACAAGGGAGATTTCATCTTTCAAGGTTATCAGCAAACCAGATAAAGAAAGAGGCGTTTCTACGCTGTGTACAAGACCTCTTACTAATGGGAGTGATCCACCCAGTTCCGCGGTCGGAACACGGGCAAGGATTCTATTCAAATCTGTTTGTGGTTCCCAAAAAAGAGGGAACCTTCAGACCAATCTTGGACTTAAAGATCCTAAACAAATTCCTAAGAGTTCCATCGTTCAAAATGGAAACTATTCGAACCATCTTACCCATGATCCAAGGGGGTCAGTACATGACCACAGTGGATTTAAAGGATGCCTACCTTCACATACCGATTCACAAGGATCATTACCGGTATCTAAGATTTGCCTTCCTAAACAGGCATTACCAGTTTGTAGCTCTTCCCTTCGGGTTAGCTACGGCTCCAAGAATCTTTACAAAGGTTCTGGGCTCTCTTCTGGCGGTACTAAGACCGCGAGGCATAGCGGTAGCTCCGTACCTAGACGACATTCTGATACAAGCGTCAAGTTTCCAAACTGCCAAGTCTCATACAGAGTTAGTTCTGGCATTTCTAAGGTCGCATGGGTGGAAGGTGAACGTAGAAAAGAGTTCTCTATTGCCACTCACAAGAGTTCCCTTTCTAGGGACTCTTATAGATTCTGTAGAAATGAAAATTTACCTGACGGAGGACAGGTTATCAAAACTTCTAAATGCTTGCCGTGTCCTTCATTCCATTCAACACCCGTCAGTGGCTCAGTGCATGGAGGTAATCGGCTTAATGGTAGCGGCAATGGACATAGTACCATTTGCGCGCCTGCATCTCAGACCGCTGCAATTGTGCATGCTAAGTCAGTGGAATGGGGATTACTCAGATTTGTCCCCTCTGCTAAATCTGGATCAAGAGACCAGAGATTCTCTTCTATGGTGGCTTTCTCGGCCACATCTGTCCAAGGGGATGCCCTTCCGCAGGCCAGATTGGACGATTGTAACAACGGACGCCAGCCTTCTAGGTTGGGGCGCAGTCTGGAATTCCCTGAAGGCTCAGGGATCATGGACTCAGGAGGAGAGACTCCTTCCAATAAACATTCTGGAATTAAGAGCAATTTTCAATGCTCTTCTGGCTTGGCCTCAGTTAGCAACTCTGAGGTTCATCAGGTTTCAGTCGGACAACATCACGACTGTGGCTTACATCAACCATCAAGGAGGAACAAGGAGTTCCCTAGCGATGATGGAAGTCTCAAAGATAATTCGCTGGGCAGAGTCTCACTCTTGCCACCTGTCAGCGATCCACATCCCAGGCGTGGAGAACTGGGAGGCGGATTTTCTAAGTCGCCAGACCTTTCATCCGGGGGAGTGGGAACTTCATCCGGAGGTGTTTGCCCAACTGCTTCATCTTTGGGGCAAACCAGATCTGGATCTCATGGCGTCTCACCAGAACGCCAAGCTTCCTTGTTACGGATCCAGGTCCAGGGACCCGGGAGCGGTACTGATAGATGCTCTGACAGCACCTTGGGTCTTCAACATGGCTTATGTGTTTCCACCTTTCCCGATGCTTCCTCGATTGATTGCCAGGATCAAACAGGAGAGAGCATCGGTGATTCTAATAGCGCCTGCGTGGCCACGCAGGACCTGGTATGCAGATCTAGTGGACATGTCGTCCTGTCCACCATGGTCTCTGCCTCTGAGACAGGACCTTCTGATTCAGGGTCCTTTCAAACATCCAAATCTAATTTCTCTGAGGCTGACTGCATGGAGATTGAACGCTTGATTCTATCAAAGCGTGGATTCTCTGAGTCAGTGATTGATACCTTAATATAGGCTAGGAAACCTGTTACCAGGAAAATTTACCATAAAATATGGCGTAAATACTTATATTGGTGTGAATCCAAGAGTTACTCATGGAGTAAGGTTAGGATTCCTAGGATATTGTCTTTTCTACAAGAAGGTTTAGAAAAGGGTTTATCTGCTAGTTCGTTAAAGGGACAGATTTCAGCTCTGTCTGTCTATCCTTTTACACAAACGTCTGGCAGAAGTTCCAGACGTTCAGGCTTTTTGTCAGGCTTTGACTAGGATTAAGCCTGTGTTTAAGACTGTTGCTCCGCCGTGGAGCTTAAACTTAGTTCTTAACGTTCTGCAAGGTGTTCCGTTTGAACCCCTTCATTCCATCGATATCAAGCTGTTATCTTGGAAAGTTCTGTTTTTAATGGCTATTTCCTCGGCTCGAAGAGTCTCTGAGTTATCGGCCTTACATTGTGATTCTCCTTACCTGATTTTTCATTCAGACAAGGTATTTCTGCGTACTAAACCTGGGTTCTTACCTAAGGTAGTCACTAACAAGAATATCAATCAAGAGATTGTTGTTCCATCATTGTGCCCTAACCCTTCTTCAAAGAAGGAACGACTTTTGCACAATCTCGGACGTCGTCCGTGCCCTGAAATTTTATTTGCAGGCAACTAAAGATTTTCGTCAAACTTCTTCCCTGTTTGTCGTTTATTCTGGACAGAGGAGAGGTCAAAAAGCTTCGGCTACCTCTCTCTCTTTTTGGCTTCGTAGCATAATACGTTTAGCCTATGAGACTGCTGGACAGCAGCCTCCTGAAAGGATTACAGCTCATTCTACTAGAGCTGTAGCTTCCACTTGGGCCTTTAAGAATGAGGCCTCTGTTGAACAGATTTGCAAGGCTGCAACTTGGTCTTCACTTCACACTTTTTCAAAATTTTCAAAATTTGACACTTTTGCTTCTTCGGAGGCTGTTTTTGGGAGAAAGGTTCTACAGGCAGTGGTTCCTTCCGTGTAAAGATCCTGCCTGTCCCTCCCGTCATCCGTGTACTTTTAGCTTTGGTATTGGTATCCCATAAGTAATGGATGACCCGTGGACTGACTACACTTAACAGGAGAAAATATAATTTATGCTTACCTGATAAATTCATTTCTCCTGTAGTGTAGTCAGTCCACGGCCCGCCCTGTTTTTTACGGCAGGTCTAAATTTTAATTAAACTCCAGTCACCACTGCACCCTATAGTTTCTCCTTTCTCGTATGGTTTCGGTCGAATGACTGGATATGACGTAGAGGGGAGGAGCTATATAGCAGCTCTGCTTGGGTGATCCTCTTGCACTTCCTGTTAGGGAGGAGATATAATCCCATAAGTAATGGATGACCCGTGGACTGACTACACTACAGGAGAAATGAATTTATCAGGTAAGCATAAATTATATTTTTATAAATGTGTACTGTTACTTTAAATGTTAAGAAATGTTCAGAACAGTTAAACTGTGATGTCAGCATAGGTGGAGCTATGTGAAGGGTACTTAAGTGAACACCATTTGTATAAATGTTTGCATGATTGACAATGGTGTCCAAAACATTGCATTGTTTCTTGCACTTGAATACATTTTTGAAACTATTGCACTGGTGCTGCTGCATTTTTGAACTGAAAGTATTTCTGGGGCCTTGGTGTGAAGCCCAGCAGCTAGCACAGGTAACGCTGGTGCTGAATTCTCTTCTTTATACTTGCCTTCTTATAGATTCCATCATGGCTTCAGACCCTCTCTCAGACCTCCATGATGACTTGGAGAAGGATGAAACAAATCAGTTCCTGGACCAGCTGAAATTGGCTTCTCTTGATGACAAAAACTGGCCCCCTGATGATGTCCAGGATTACCCCAAGTCAGGTGACCTTTGTTTTTGTGTTCTAGGTGGAAAGCCCTGCCCTTAGCCCAATAATTTCATGATGCACTGGCCTTTGCTCTGTGTTGACCATTTTATAACTTGCATACATTTGTACACTAAAGGGATGTGAAAAACAAAAAAATATTTCATGATTCATATAGAGCATGACATTTTTTAAACCACTTTCTAATTTACTTTTACTAAAAATAAAAAAAATCTTCTTTTTCTTGGAATCTTTTTTTGAAAAAAGTTAAGGAGCAGCAGTTTTGCAAGAATGTTATACATTAGCAAGAACACTAGATGTTCAGTATCTTTTCAACAAAGAATACCATGGGAACGAAGATCATTTGAGAATAGAAGTAAATTGGAAACTTTTTTTTAAATTGTATGATCTCTCAGAATAACAAAAGAGAATTTTTGGGATTTTATCCTTTAAAGGAAGAGGTGTTTTTAATCTCCCTTTTAAAAGCTTAAAGGTCCATTATAGTGTTAAAATGACATACTCCTAATCCCTTACAGCATGCAATTTTAACACTAGCAATACCTCTATGCATTTAACTCCACAAAGGGGTTAAACAAATATTTGAAATCCCACTCAGGATCTGCACAGCACCTCTGGTTTGAAGCGGAAACAGTCGCTGATCCAATTAGCAGTGCTAGTCGCAGTTTACGCTTGGGATCCTTTGCATGGGTTAAACACATATTACAGCATCGCTTGTGTTAAAATTATATGCTCGAACCCATTAGAACATGTTATTTTAACACTATAATGCCCCTTTAACTGTCTGTCTATAGTGTCTATTTAGTGTAAGCAAGGATAGTGCTCCTTTTATCAGATGGCTTTGGATTTTCTCTGGGAATCTTCTTTTCTCATTTACCTGAATAGTTCACATACTCATAGAAACTTGTTGTTTTTCCTATTGGCAGCTGACGACTCAAAAGTTTCTCCTGACCCTGTGTCACACTTGCGTTGGGATGACCCTTACTATGACATTGCTCGTCATCAAATCGTGGAGGTAGCAGGTGAGTACAACCCCTATTGTCAGAATGTGTTTCCATGATGGTATTGGTAGAGTTATGCCCCAACCTGTTTAGGATGAACAGATCCGTTTTAGGTAATATCACCCTGCAGTTCTGTTGACCAGATGTTATACATTGTTTACAACCGTATTGACGTATGTTTCTTGCAAACTAAACAAAACTTCTGCTGTATGCCAATTTCCACAACATACTTTGTGCATCACTTACATGCAAAAATCTGTTTCATGAAACCGATAACAAATTTGTTTTTTGTTCATTTGCACGCTGCATTTTATCATTTAAAATCTTATTGACTTTTTTATATGGCGGATGCTTCTTAAATTGTGGTTGCAGGCTTGTGAGCTCCGAAGCTGCTGCATAAATGAGCCCTTACATTTTTCTTAATGTAAAACTTCTGAAATGTACTCTAGCTGTAGTACAAAAATACAGTATATTTACCATTATTACATTTTAAACCCCCCCTTTTTTTTTCTTTTCAAAATCTGCTAAAACTACCACATCAGGCATTATGTCCTGTTAGGTCTGTTGTGAGAACACAAATCTGATAGCCACACTCATTACAAGACACTGTTTTATGCGTGATCTTAGCTTGTTGAGCGCTATGCAGATTCAGAAGGAGAAACAGACATAACCATTCAGCCTAAAACCAATCCATGTAGATATAGATATATGGTTATTACAGATGGGCATAAAGAAATCAGAACAGAGAAGCCTTTGTAAGAGAGAGCAAAATGATTTGAGAGAGAAATGAAGAAAGTTTTAAGCTGTTAGATACAGCAGGAAGGTGTGATTGAGTCTCTAAAGGTCTGTTGTTCAAATCAAATTAAATGTATTTAAATTTTGTCCCCTCCCCAAACGCTGCATGCAAGGACGACTTGAAAAGAACTACTCTTAGGACCTAAACACATTTCACAACAAGTAAAACATTTAGATTTAAAGGGACAATGTTAAAGTGTCAGTAAACCTTTAAAAATAATGTTATATAATTCTGCACATAGTGCAGAATTATATAACATTATATTAGCCAAACATTTATAAAACATAATTTCCCCTATTAATTTAAAAAAAAACGCTGTTTCACAGACCCGCTCTCTGCTGAGCGGGTCTGTTATATTTACTCAGCGCATCGGGCCAGCTGTATAGTCACAGCCTGGCCCGACCGCGCCATAAGACTAAGTGCAGCTCGCTGACAGGACCGAGCTGCACTTAGTCTTATGGCGCAGTAGGGCCGGGCTGTGACTATACAGCTGGCCCGATGCGCTGAGTAAATATAACAGACCCGCTCAGCAGAGAGCGGGTCTGTGAAACAGCGTTTTTTTTTAAAATTAATAGGGGAAATTATGTTTTATAAATGTTTGGCTAATATAATGTTATATAATTCTGCACTATGTGCAGAATTATATAACATTATTTTTAAGGTTTACTGTTTAATGCAATAATATAGAATGCTTTTATTCTTTGAAGTATTCGCTTATTGTGTGACTGTGGTTTGGGAAAAAGGGGTTAATATACAGCAGCTGTTGCAAGCTGCTTTCAGGGCTGTAGGAGCAGTGAAATATGCAGAAATATTGCTGTTGCTACGCAATTAGAGCATTTTATTATATTAATATGAGCCAGTGATTTTGGCCATAATCAATATTCTTTTAAATATATCAAGATCTATTGAACTGATTTACTTAAAGTGATGGTAAACTTTACATGTTTTAAAATCAAGTAATATTTTACTGGGACTTTAATTGATCACTTCTAATGAAGATGGACTGTAACTTACTTTTTAATGGAGCAGTGCCATTCTCATATCCCACAATCTGGCTGCCCACTTCAAAAAAAATTTATTTTTTTATTGTGAGCTTACAGTTTGAACTGTTCTACATTCGGCACTCTAGACGTACAGCACTTTTTTGTAGCTATAGCACTGATTGTAGAACAGTTGAAATCATTAGCTCACAAAAAAAAGAGTTTTGAAGTTGGTAGCCAGGGTATTAGAATGGCACAGCAAGATTAAAAAGTAAGTTACAGTAATCAATGAATGTCCCTGTAAAATATTGCTTAGATTCCAGACCTGATCTTAAAGCACGTAAAGTTTACCACTTTTTTTTTTTCCCGGTGACATTTCTTTATCCGGCAAATTGATTTTCTGGCCTTTATGCGGCCAACTCCCTACACAGCATGCCCCTTGGATCAATTGCGCTGCTTGTTTTCTACGGATCTCTGAAACTGACGCTTAAAGGCCAGAAAATCAATTGGCCTAGATGAAGAAGCGTCACTGGGGGGAAAAGTGTAGGTTGGTGCCGGGAGGAGTAGCAGTGGTAGTAAATTGGAGCAACATTGAAGTTTATCATCACTAGTGGGCTTTTTTTTCTTCAACACTATTTTTTTAGATCATGTAATTCAGCTTGAAGCGCTAGTGATACACAGTAATTTGTTTGATTCTTGTATAGGTTTATAAAGCACTATCATCCATTGAAACATGGCTACAGTTTTATGAGAAGCCCATTAGATGTGGTTTACATGTTTGCATTTCTGTATGTTAACTCATGGTCCCTACTCATCTATAACTCCAATCTAACATGCCTATCCTATTCTCAAATATATAGCTTCCTTTTTATTGCTTTTCCTCTGACTTCGGGTTTGGAAACAAAAACAAACAAAACAGTCTTGCATACTTTATTCAGTATGTCATGTTTGCACAATTTAACCTCTTGGCCCAGAAAGTGCGCTATAACAGAGCATCACATAATATCACATAATATTGCACAAAGACAGAACTTTGAAACCATTGATACTCTTCTATAAATCCATCCCTTTTTCTTTCCTCCTTTTTTTTTTTGGAATCACCGGGAGGGAAAAAGACATGGGAAGATACAGATTTTAAAGGTGATATAAGACCCAATTATCTAACATTCACTATGTCAGCTATCAAAAACCTTGTTGACACTTGTAGGGGCGGCTTTCAGGGAATTACCTTTAAAAAAATAACATTTAAAAAAAAAAGGTGTGGGGGACTGTACCTGCAAGTTGCGAGATGCCTCCCATAAAAAGTAATGGAGCACACTGCAAAGGGAAACTTCGCTAAGGAATGCAAATTAAGCATTGGGTATAATTTTAAATAAATACTGCAGCCAGTAAAAATTGGATTATCCTTTTACCACTGTCTTCCTATTAGGTTGATAAATGCTCTGCATATTTGGCACAATCTCAGAACTTTTCATTTTTCAAGATATTCAAGGGGAAAATATTTATAGAATACGTCAGACTTACTGCATGTTTTTTATTTCAGTATTTTATTTATATATATATATATATATATATATATATATATATATATATATATGTATGTATGTGTGTGTGTGTGTATGTATATATATATATATATATATGTATATATATATATATATGTATATATATATATATATATATATATATATGTATATATATATATATATATATATATATATATATATATATGTATATATATATGTGTGTGTGTATTCTTTTAAGGCTTAATAAAGAAACACTTATTTTCTTTCATGTAATTGGCAAGAGTCCATGAGCTAGTGACGAATGGGATATACAATCCTAGCAGGAGGGGCAAAGTTTCCCAAACCTCAAAATGCCTATAAATACTCCCCTCACCACACCCACAATTCAGTTTTACAAACTTTGCCTCCTATGGAGGTGGTGAAGTAAGTTTGTGCTTGATTTTTATGATTTCTTCTATGATAAGTGCTTCTAAGCATTCTGAAGCCCAATTCCTCTGAGTACAGTGTTTGTCAGAGGGAAGTGAAGAAAGTATCGCCTGTTGATTTTATGGTTTCTCTCGCGGGAAATCTTTTCAAGGGTTCTCTGTTATCGGTCGTAGGGATTCATCTCTTACCTCCCTTTTCTCCAACATAGGTGTGTCCGGTCCACGGCGTCATCCTTACTTGTGGGATATTCTCCTCCCCAACAGGAAATGGCAAAGAGCCCAGCAAAGCTGGTCACATGATCCCTCCTAGGCTCCGCCTACCCCAGTCATTCTCTTTGCCGTTGCACAGGCAACATCTCCACGGAGATGGCTAAGAGTTTTTTGGTGTTTAAATGTAGTTTTTATTCTTCAATCAAGTGTTTGTTATTTTAAAATAGTGCTGGTATGTACTATTTACTCTGAAACAGAAAAGGAAGAAGATTTCTGTTTGTAAGAGGAAGATGATTTTAGCAAACGTTACTAAAATCGATTGCTGTTTCCACACAGGACTGTTGAGATGAAGTAACTTCAGTTGGGGGAAGCAGTTGGCAGACTTTTCTGCCTGAGGTATGACTGGCCACATTTCTAACAAGACTTTGTAATGCTGGAAGGCTGTCATTTTCCCTATGGGGACCGGTAAGCCATTTTCTTAGATTAAGTAAAAGAATAAAGGGCTTTATAAGGGCTTAAAAAACTGGTAGACATTTTTCTGGGCTAAAACGATTACTTTGCTAAGCATATTTGGCAGATTATAACTCTTTATAGTTATTATAATCTTGGGGATTGTTGTTAAAAAACGGCAGGCACTGTATGGACACCTTTTTCAGATGGGGGCCTTCTCTAGTCATAGGCAGAGCCTCATTTTCGCGCCACTAATGCGCAGTTGTTTTTGGAAAGCAAGGCATGCAGATGCATGTGTGAGGAGCTAAGAACCACTGAAAAAGCTTATAGAAGGCGTCATTTGGTATCGTATTCCCCTCTGGGCTTGGTTGGGTCTCAGCAAAGCAGATACCTGGGACTGTATAGGGGTTAAATGTAAAAACTGCTCCGGTTCCGTTATTTTAAGGGTTAAAGCTTTCAAATTTGGTGTGCAATACTTTTAAGGCTTTAAGACACTGTGGTGAAATTTTGGTGAATTTTGAACAATTGCTTCATGCTTTTTCGCATATTCAGTAATAAAGTGTGTTCTGTTTAAAATTTAAAGTGACAGTAACGGTTTTATTTTAAAACGTTTTTTGTGCTTTGTTTACAAGTTTAAGCCTGTTTAACATGTCTGAACCATCAGATAAGCGATGTTCTATATGTATGAAAGCCAATGTGTCTCCCCATTTAAATATATGTGATAATTGTGACATAGTGTCCAAACAAAGTAGGGACAATGATGCCACAGATAATAATAGTGCCCAAGATGATTCTTCAGATGAAGGGAGTAAGCATGGTACTGCATCATCCCCTTCTGTGTCTACACCAGTTTTGCCCACACAAGAGGCCCCTAGTACATCTAGTGCGCCAATACTTATTACCATGCAACAATTAACGGCTGTTATGGATAATTCTATTGCAAATATTTTATCTAAAATGCCTACTTATCAGAGAAAGCGCGATTGCTCTGTTTTAAACACTGAAGAGCAAGAGGACGCTGATGATAACGTTTCTGACATACCCTCACACCAATCTGAAGGGGCCACGAGGGAGGTTTTGTCTGAGGGAGAAATTTCAGATTCAGGAAAAATTTCTCATCAAGCTGAACCTGATGTTGTAACATTTAAATTTAAATTAGAACATCTCCGCACAATGCTTAAGGAGGTATTATATACTCTGGATGATTGTGACAATTTGGTCATTCCAGAGAAATTATGTAAGATGGACAAGTTCCTAGAGGTTCCGGTGCCCCCCGATGTTTTTCCTATACCCAAGCGGGTGGCGGACATAGTAAATAAGGAATGGGAAAGGCCCGGCATACCTTTTGTTCCTCCCCCTATATTTAAGAAATTATTTCCTATAGTCGACCCCAGAAAGGACTTATGGCAGACAGTCCCTAAGGTCGAGGGGGCGGTCTCTACTCTAAACAAACGCACTACTATTCCCATAGAGGATAGTTGTCCTTTCAAAGATCCTATGGATAAAAAATTAGAGGGTTTGCTTAAAAAGATGTTTGTTCAGCAAGGTTACCTTCTACAACCAATTTCATGCATTGTTCCTGTCACTACGGCAGCGTGTTTCTGGTTCGAAGAACTAGAAAAGTCGCTCAATAAAGAATCTTCGTATGAGGAGGTTATGGACAGAGTTCAAGCACTTAAATTGGCTAACTCTTTTATTCTAGATGCCGCTTTGCAATTAGCTAGATTAGCGGCGAAAAATTCAGGGTTTGCTATCGTGGCGCGCAGAGCGCTTTGGCTAAAGTCTTGGTCAGCGGATGTGTCTTCCAAGACAAAATTGCTTAACATCCCTTTCAAGGGCAAAACACTGTTTGGTCCTGATTTGAAAGAGATTATTTCAGACATCACCGGGGGAAAGGGCCACGCCCTTCCTCAGGATAGGTCTTTTAAGGCTAGAAATAAGCCTAATTTTCGTCCCTTCCGCAGAAACGGACCAGCCTCTACTTCTACATCCTCTAAGCAAGAGGGTAATACTTCTCAACCCAAACCAGCCTGGAGACCGATGCAAGGCTGGAACAAGGGTAAGCAGGCCAAGAAGCCTGCCACTGCTACCAAAACAGCATGAAGGGATGGCCCCCGATCCGGGACCGGATCTGGTGGGGGGCAGACTTTCTCTCTTTGCTCAGGCCTGGGCAAGAGATGTTCAGGATCCTTGGGCACTAGAAATAGTTTCTCAAGGTTATCTCCTGGAATTCAAGGAACTACCCCCAAGGGGAAGGTTCCACAGGTCTCAATTATCTTCAAACCAAATAAAAAGACAGGCATTCTTACATTGTGTAGAAGACCTGTTAAAGATGGGAGTAATTCATCCAGTTCCAATAGGAGAACAAGGGATGGGGTTTTACTCCAACCTGTTCATAGTTCCCAAAAAAGAGGGAACATTCAGACCAATTTTAGATCTCAAGATCCTAAACAAATTTCTCAGGGTTCCATCGTTCAAAATGGAAACCATTCGAACGATCCTTCCTACCATCCAGGAAGGTCAATTTATGACCACGGTGGATTTAAAGGATGCGTACCTACATATTCCTATCCACAAGGAACATCATCAGTTCCTAAGGTTCGCTTTTCTGGACAAGCATTACCAGTTTGTGGCACTTCCATTCGGATTAGCCACTGCTCCGAGAATTTTCACAAAGGTACTAGGGTCCCTTCTAGCGGTTCTAAGACCAAGGGGCATTGCAGTAGTACCGTACTTGGACGACATCCTGATTCAAGCGTCGTCTCTGTCAAAAGCAAAGGCTCATACAGACATCGTCCTAGCCTTTCTCAGATCTCACGGATGGAAAGTGAACATAGAAAAAAGTTCTCTTTCCCCGTCAACAAGAGTTCCCTTCTTGGGAACAATAATGGACTCCTTAGAAATGAGGATTTTTCTGACAGAGGTCAGAAAATCAAAACTTCTAAGCTCTTGTCAAGTACTTCATTCTGTTCTTCGTCCTTCCATAGCGCAGTGCATGGAAGTAATAGGATTGATGGTTGCAGCAATGGACATAGTTCCTTTTGCACGAATTCATCTAAGACCATTACAACTGTGCATGCTCAGACAGTGGAATGGGGATTATACAGACTTGTCTCCGACGATTCAAGTAGATCAAAGGACCAGAGATTCACTCCGTTGGTGGCTGATCCTGGACAACCTGTCACAGGGAATGAGCTTCCGCAGACCAGAGTGGGTCATTGTCACGACCGACGCCAGTCTGGTGGGCTGGGGCGCGGTCTGGGAACCCCTGAAAGCTCAGGGTCTATGGTCTCGGGAAGAATCTCTTCTCCCGATAAACATTCTGGAACTGAGAGCGATATTCAATGCTCTCAAAGCTTGGCCTCATCTAGCAAAGGCCAAATTCATAAGGTTTCAATCAGACAACATGACGACAGTTGCATATATCAACCATCAGGGGGGAACAAGGAGTTCCCTGGCGATGGAGGAAGTGACCAAGATAATTCAATGGGCGGAGGATCACTCCTGCCACTTGTCTGCAATCCACATCCCAGGAGTGGAAAATTGGGAAGCGGATTTTCTGAGTCGTCAGACATTCCATCCGGGGGAGTGGGAACTCCATCCGGAAGTCTTTGCCCAAATAACTCGATTATGGGGCATTCCAGACATGGATCTGATGGCCTCTCGTCAGAACTTCAAGGTTCCTTGTTACGGGTCCAGATCCAGGGATCCCAAGGCGACTCTAGTAGATGCACTAGTAGCACCTTGGACCTTCAACCTAGCTTATGTATTCCCACCGTTTCCTCTCATTCCCAGGCTGGTAGCCAGGATCAATCAGGAGAGGGCTTCGGTGATCTTGATAGCTCCTGCGTGGCCACGCAGGACTTGGTATGCAGACCTGGTGAATATGTCATCGGCTCCACCATGGAAGCTACCTTTGAGACAGGACCTTCTTGTTCAAGGTCCATTCGAACATCCGAATCTGGTTTCCCTCCAACTGACTGCTTGGAGATTGAACGCTTGATTTTATCAAAGCATGGGTTTTCAGATTCTGTAATAGATACTCTGATTCAGGCTAGAAAGCCTGTAACTAGAAAAAATTACCATAAGATATGGAAAAAATATATCTGTTGGTGTGAATCTAAAGGATTCCCCTGGAACAAGATCAAAATTCCTAAGATTCTATCCTTTCTACAAGAAGGTTTGGAGAAAGGATTATCTGCAAGTTCTCTGAAGGGACAGATCTCTGCGTTATCTGTTTTACTTCACAAAAGGCTGGCAGCTGTGCCAGACGTTCAAGCGTTTGTTCAGGCTCTGGTTAGAATCAAGCCTGTTTACAGACCTTTGACTCCTCCCTGGAGTCTTAATCTAGTTCTTTCAGTTCTTCAAGGGGTTCCGTTTGAACCCTTACATTCCGTAGATATTAAGTTATTATCTTGGAAAGTTTTGTTTTTGGTTGCAATTTCTTCTGCTAGAAGAGTTTCTGAGTTATCTGCTCTGCAGTGTTCTCCGCCCTATCTGGTGTTCCATGCAGATAAGGTGGTTTTGCGTACTAAGCCTGGTTTTCTTCCGAAAGTTGTTTCCAACAAGAATATTAACCAGGAGATAGTTGTACCTTCTTTGTGTCCGAATCCAGTTTCAAAGAAGGAACGTTTGTTACACAATTTGGACGTAGTCCGTGCTCTAAAATTCTATTTAGAGGCCACTAAGGATTTCAGACAAACATCTTCTTTGTTTGTTGTTTATTCTGGTAAAAGGAGAGGTCAAAAGGCAACTTCTACCTCTCTTTCTTTTTGGCTTAAAAGCATTATCCGATTGGCTTATGAGACTGCCGGACGGCAGCCTCCTGAAAGAATCACAGCTCATTCCACTAGGGCTGTGGCTTCCACATGGGCCTTCAAGAACGAGGCTTCTGTTGATCAGATATGTAAGGCAGCGACTTGGTCTTCACTGCACACTTTTGCCAAATTTTACAAATTTGATACTTTTGCTTCTTCAGAGGCTATTTTTGGGAGAAAGGTTTTGCAAGCCGTGGTGCCTTCCATTTAGGTGACCTGATTTGCTCCCTCCCTTCATCCGTGTCCTAAAGCTTTGGTATTGGTTCCCACAAGTAAGGATGACGCCGTGGACCGGACACACCTATGTTGGAGAAAACAGAATTTATGCTTACCTGATAAATTACTTTCTCCAACGGTGTGTCCGGTCCACGGCCCGCCCTGGTTTTTTTAATCAGGTCTGATGAATTATTTTCTTTAACTACAGTCACCACGGTATCATATGGTTTCTCCTATGCATATTTCCTCCTGTACGTCGGTCGAATGACTGGGGTAGGCGGAGCCTAGGAGGGATCATGTGACCAGCTTTGCTGGGCTCTTTGCCATTTCCTGTTGGGGAGGAGAATATCCCAGAAGTAAGGATGACGCCGTGGACCGGACACACCGTTGGAGAAAGTAATTTATCAGGTAAGCATAAATTCTGTTTTCAGATCGATGATATACTGCTTATATACCATTACCTCTACTGATAACTGTTTCAGTACTGTTTTGGCTATCTGCTATATGTGGATGGGTGTCTTTCGGTAAGTATGTATCATTATTTAAGACACTTTCAGCTATGGTTTGGCGCTTTATGTATTAATATAAAGTTTTAAATATATGTATTTTACTTATATTTGCCAAGAATCAGGTCTATTTATATTTCCCTTTGCAGTCTGGCAGTTTCGTTATGGGAATCATTTTTTAGGAAGTTTGTCTTACCTGGGGTATAGACTTTTTTCCAATTTGACTTGGTTTTTTCTTTGAAAACTTGCAGGCAAATTATACTCGCGGGGATGCAAAATGCTGTTTTTTATTATGTTTTTGGTGCGAATGTGCGTCTGTAGTGACGCAAGTTCGTAATTTCCTGCGTCTTAGTTGACACCAGGTTGTTTGGCGCAAATTTGTGTTTGTTATGACGCGAGATGCGTCATTTCCGGATGTTTGTTGGTGCCAAAAAAAATTCAACTTCCTTTTGCGTCGTGCGTCATATTTGGCGCAAAAATAGTTTTATTTTACCCCACTTCTATATGCTCATTGCCTTCTTAATGCTCAGAGGGCTATGCTATTTGTTTTTTTGTCAATTTTTGCATTTTTCCCCATTCCTAAAACTGCTATATGTGGAAATTAAGATATTTCTGTTTAAATGTTATTTTTTCTTTTACATGTTACAAGATGTCGCAATCTGATCCTGTCTCAGAAGCTGCTGTAGGAACCATGCTGCCTGAACACAGTTCTATCAAAGCTTAAGTGTATCTGTTGTAAGCTTGTGGAGATTATATCTCCAGCTGTAGTATGTAACAGTTGTCATGATAAGCTTTTGCATGCAGAGAAGGTTTCTATTAGTGCTAGTACAGTATCTGTTGTTCCTTCAACATCTAAAGTACATGATATCCCTGTTGATATGAAAAATGATATTGCTGATGTGATACAGAAGGCTATGGCTGCTATACTGCCTTCAAATAAACGTAAAAGGTCTTGTAAAACTTCTCATAGTACTGATGAAATTTGTAATGACCAACAACATACTGATATATCCACCTCGATGAGGATCTCTCTGATTTCGGAAGATCCTACTTCAGACATTGACAGTGATAAATCATCTTATCTTTTTAAGATTGAGTATATTCGTTCTTTGTTAAAAGAAGTGTTGATAACTTTAGATATTGAGGAGTCTGGACCTCTTGATAATAAATCCAGTAAACGTTTAAATTCTGTCTATAAACCTCCTGTGATTACTCCTGAGGTTTTTCCTGTCCCTGATGCTATTTCTGATGCGATTGCTAAGGAATGGTCTAAGCTTGGTACTTCTTTTGTTCCTTCCTTCTTCAAGGTTTAAAAAGTTGTATCCTTTGCCAGTAGCTAAATTAGAGTTTTGGGAAAAAGTCCCTAAGGTTGATGGGGCTATTTCTACTCTTGCTAAGCGTACTACTATTCCTATGGAAGATAGTACCTCTTTTAAGGATCCTTTAGATAGGAAAATTGAATCTTATCTAAGGAAAGCTTATTTACGTTCTGTCTATATTCTCAAACCTGCCATTTCTATGGCTGATGTTGCGGCTGCATCAACCTTTTGGTTGGATAGCTTAGCACATGGGGAAAAAGATTCAGATTTTCATAGCATTGTTCATTTGCTTCAACATGCTAATCATTTAATCTGTGATGCTATTTTTGATATCATCAAGATTGATGTTAAATCTGTGTCTTTGGCTATTTTAGCTAGAAGAGCTTTATGGCTCAAATCATGGAATGCTGACATGGTATCTAAATCTAGGTTACTATTTCTATCATTCCAGGGTGATTTGTTTGGTTCTCAGTTGGATTCTATTATTTCCACTATTACTGGGGGGAAAGGAGTTTTTTGCCCCAAGATAAAAAGTCTAAGGATAAATCTAAAGCATCTAATCGGTTTTGTTCCTTTTGTCAGAATAGAGAACAGAAAACCACTCCTTCCCTTAAGGACTCTGGCTCCAATTGGAAGCCATCTTCGAGTTGGAATAAATCCAAGCCTTATAAGAAACCAGAGCCAGCCCCCAAGTCTGCATGAAGGTGCGGCCCTCAATCCAGTTCTGCTGGTGGGGGGCAGATTGGAATTATTTCAAGACATTTGGGCAGGTTCCGTTCAGAATCATTGGATTCAGAATATTGTTTCTCAGGGTATCGAATAGGTTTCAGAATAAGACCTCCTGTGAGAATATTTTTTCTCTCACGTTCAACAAATCCTGTGAAAGCTCAGGCCTTTCTGAAGTGTTTTTCAGATCCAGAGCTTTCAGGAGTAATTGTACCAGTTCCACTTCTGGAATAGGGTCTGGGTTTTTATTCAAATCTATTCATTGTCCCGAAGAAGAAAAATTCTTTCAGTTCTTGATCTGAAGTTTTTGAATCAATATGTAAGGGTCCCAACTTTCAAGATGGTGACTATAAGGACTATTCTGCCTTTTGTTCAGCAAGGTCATTACATGTCCTCAATAGACTTACAGGATGCGTATCTTCACATTCCGATTTATCCAGACCACCATTGGTTTCTGAGATTCTCTTTTCTAGACAAGCATTACCAATTTGTTGCTCTTCCGTTTTGGCCTAGCAACAGCTCCAAGAATCTTTTCGAAGGTTCTCGTGCCCTTCTATCTGTAATCAGAGAGCAGGATATTTTGGTGTTTCCTTATTTGGACGATATCTTGGTACTGGCTCAATCTTTTCATTTAGCAGAATCTCACACGAATCAACTTGTGGTGTTTCTTCAAAAACATGGTTGGAGGATCATTTTACCAAAGAGTTTCTTGATTCCTCAGACAAGGGTCACCTTTTTAGGTTTCCAGATAGATTCAGTGTCTTTAACAGACAAGAGACAAATGAAATTGGTTTCTGCCTGTCTAAACCTTCAGTCTCGATCATTCCCTTCAGTGGCTATGTGCATGGAAGTTTTAGGTCTCATGACTGTAGCATCTGACGTGATCCCCTTTGCTCGTTTTCATATGAGACCTCTGCAGCTTTGCATGCTGAAGTAATGGTGCAGGGATTATACTCGGATATCACAGTTGATATACTTAAATCCCAACATTCAACTCTGTGTCCTGGTGGTTGGACCATCATCGGATTATTCAAGGGGCCTCTTTTGTTAATCATTCCTGGACTGTGATTTCAACATATGCAAGTCTCACCAGTTGGGGAGCTGTCTGGGGGTCTCTGACAGCACAAGGAGTTTGGAATCCTCAAGAGGCGAGGTTACCAATCAATATTTTAGAACTCTGTGCTATTTTCAGGGCTCTTCAGACTTGGCCTCTATTAAAGAGAGAATCATTCATTCTTTTTCAGACAGACAATATCACAACTGTGGCATATGTCAATCATCAAGGGGGGACTCACAGTCCTTTATCGATGAAAGAAGTATCTCGGATACTTTCTTGGGCGGAATCCAACTCCTGTCTAATTTCTGCGATACATATCCCAGGTGTAGACAATTGGGAAGCAGATTATTTCAGTTATCAGTCTTTACACCCAGGGGAGTGATCTCTCCATCCAGATGTATTTTGTCAGATTGTACAGATGTGGGGTCTTCCCGAAATAGATCTGATGGCTTCCTATCTAAACAAGAAGCTTCCCAGGTGCCTTTCCAGGTCCAGGGATCCTCAGGCGGAGATGGTGAATGCGTTAACAGTTACTTGGTTTTTACCAACCTGCTTACATTTTCTTCTTAAATGGAAAGAGTCCACAGCTGCATTCATTACTTTTAGGAAATAATAACCTAGCCACCAGGAGGAGGCAAAGACACCCCAGCCAAAGGCTTAAATACTCCTCCCACTCCCCTTATCCCCCAGTCATTCTTTGCCTTTCGTCCCAGGAGCTTGGCAGAGACGTGTCAGAATTTTTTAATTTTTGTTTTTTGTCTCTTATGGAGGGTAGTACTCTTCGGCATGGGACAGGAGTTTAAAGTAGTCCTGCCAGTCTCTCAGTGAGTGCTTGGATGAAAGTTAGAGTCTGGAGTTGCAGGGAGAGTCTTTCTGCGAAACCATCTTGACTAATATTAACAGCTCCTCAAGCAATCGTCGTTGTCGAATTTCGCTCTGCTGCCTGCTTTCTTCTCTCGAGTCCATGGCGGAGGTGATGCCACTATTCGTCACACTTGGAAGGCCGTGTTCCTGTTCCACGGCGTAGATTCCAGTAAGACTGTTTCATTTTACTTTATCGTCAATGTACTGTAATGTGAATGTTTTCCTGAGAGGTTACACATCTTTGCGGGTCTAACTATATAAGGGTCTCAGTGAGTTTCTTTTAGTATCTTGGAATCGAGGGTTAATATCTCCTGAGGGGGGTTATTGAACAGGGTTTATAATCATGTTTGTTATGTGTTTCAACCTGCTTATGTGTGATGTTTATGGGCTCGTGGTTGGAACTTTGAGGCCTTTGGAAGTGACTTTTTTGGACTTTTCAGTTAACTTGTGTTTGGGCATGGTTCCGTTCCGTTCCCAATTTCTGCATTCCTGACCGTGTGGCGCTTAGGTCTTCCTAAGGTTGTGAATTCTAAGAACATTAGTAGGGAAATTGTTGTTCCTTCCTTGTGTCCTATCCTAAGAATACACTTAAAATATCTTTACATTATTTGGATGTTGTAAGAGCTTTGAAATATTATGTCGAAGCTACTAAAGATTTCAGGAAGACTTCTAGTCTATTTGGAGTTTTTTTTCTGGTCCTAGGAAAGGTCAGAAAGCCTCTGCCATTTCTTTGGCATCTTGGTTAAAGCTTTTGATTCACAAGGCTTATTTGGAGGCGGGACAGTCTCCGCCTCAGAGAATTACAGCTAATTCTACTAGATCTACTAGATCGCCACTTCTTGGGCTTTTAAGAATGAAGCTTCGGTTGATCAGATTTGCAAAGCAGCAACTTGGTCGTTTTTGCATACATTTACTAAATTGTACTATTTTGATGTATTTGCTTCTTCTGACGCAGTCTTTGGTAGAAAAGTTCTTCAGGCAGCTGTCTCAGTTTGATTCTTTTGCTTATGATTTTAAGTTTGTTTGTTTTTTTGTTTTTTTTTCTGGAAATTTATAAGAGAGACTTATTTTATTTTTTTGTGGATTTAATTTTTTCAGCGGAAATAGCTGTTTTTATTTTATCCCTCCTTTTCTAGTGACTCTTCTGTGGTCTTCCACATCTTGGGTATTTCTATCCCATACCTCACTAGCTCATGGACTCTTGCCAATTGCATGAAAGAAAACATAATTTATGTAAGAACTTACCTTATAAAATATTTTTTTTCATATTGGCAAGAGTCCATGAGGCCCACCCTTTTTATGGTGGTTATGATTTTTGTATTGAAGCACAATTACATTTCCAGTTCTTCTTTTTTTTTTAATGCTTTTTTACTCCTTATTTTTTCACCCCACTACTTGGCTATTCGTTAAACTGAATTGTGGGTATGGTGAGGGATGTATTTATAGGCATTTTGTGGTTTGGGAATCTTTGCCCCTCCTGGTAGGATTGTATATCCCATACGTCACTAGCTCATGGAATCTTGCCAATATGAAAGAAATGAATTTATCAGGTAAGTTCTTACATAAATTATGTTTTGTTTTGTTTTTGGATTTATGGGCACTTTTATATCTACAGCAATTTTCAGGAGTGCTCTTTCTCTCCACTGAGCAACTTTACTCTGGGGTTTTAGTGTGCTGAGTTTTTTTTTTTTTCTTTATTAGCAAATGTTTCTGAGGGTTATATTTTACCTTGATTTTTGCGCTCACCTGACTTTTTCCATATCTGAAGAAGCCCGTCTGTGCTACTGTGCTGTGCTCTTGTTTTTGTGGTAGCACTTACCCTTTTTCTGTGCGTTTTTTTTTTTTTTTTCTTCTTCATAGCGCTTTGGTCTGTCAGTAGCGATGCAGTCAACTTGTTTTCCTGCTGTGCCTTCACTTTAGGGCGCTTTGCTGAGTCTCCCAAGTGCTCAGGAGGGGGTAATATTTCTCCATCATTCAGGAGATTGGGGGTCTTTTTGGCTATGTGTACTTGATTATAGAAGTCCTAATTGTGCATTTGTAGTTTCTACACTGCATTACTCCTTTTTTGTTTCTCACAGACTTAACTGTTAGGTCCCTGTTTTATTTATATTGTTTAGTCTCCTCATATTCCGTTTTATTTTAAAGGGACATAATACTCATATGCTAAATCACTTGAAACTGATGCAATATAACTGTAAATAGCTGACAGGAAAATATCACCTGAACATCTCTATGTAAAAAAGTTAGATATTTCACCTCAGCAGTTATGTCAGCTACTGTCCAGCTGCATGTAAAAAAAAAAAGAATAAATTAACTGCAGCCAATCGGCATCAACAGTGCTGAGGTCATGAACTCTTTGAACTCTTTTACTGTGATCTCATGAGATTTGACTTGACTCTCATGAGATTTCATAGTAAACGTCCTTAAATTGAATAGGGAAATAACATGAGTGTGCATGAAGCTCACCCCCTTGCCTTTCCTGGGACAGGCATACGGATTTGCTGCTTAAAGTCCTTTGCAATGGGGTTTGAATACTTAGGACATTTTGAGGTAAAATATCTTTCTTTTTTACATAGAGATGTTAAAGTGATATTTTCTAGACCGCTTTTTACAGCTTTTCCGGAAAAAGAAAAAAAAAGTTTTTTTAAGAGACGACGTTAAGCATCAGAGCTTGTCTCTTGTTTGTCTGTTTACTTAGTTTAGCCCTGCTAGGGTTTAAAACTTTCAGTTGGCCTTGAACAGTTCTGTCGTATCCTGGACATCAGGCTGGTCCTGGTTGGGTACTTGTTTGCTCTGTTCTTTTTGAGGCTTATATCAGACACGCTGTATCTTTGGAACAGGCTGGTCCTGTTTGGGTACTAAGTTTGCACCCTTCTTGTTAAGAGGTTGTTTCTTCTTTTTCTACAAGCTATAGGAGGCCTTTCTATCCTAGATGTTAGGCTGGTCCTAGTTTAATTCATCCTGGTGGGGCGTCCGCTGTTTGGTTCGTACTCAATGCTATGGGTCTTGTCCCTGCATAGCTAGCATAGTTAGCTGGGATTACGAATCCTGCTATGGCAGTACATTGGTAGTTCCTGAGGTCCTTCGGACAGGAACTAGAGTTCCCCCTTCCGAGACGGAGGATCAAATGACTTCCTGGAGATCTTCAGTACCGGGTGTAAGGGTTTTTTATTTCCCTTCTAATGGTACTCCATTGTGTATTGGAGTCCTATGTTGATCCGATCTCCTTAGGCAGTGCCTTTCTCCTCCTTTTCGAGGATGGCTGTGATTTTCATTCCCCCTTGCCTTTTGGGGAAGGACTTTTATCAGCTGGTTGAGGAAACCCGGTTCTTAGGGACCGTTTTTTTTCAAACAGTATCCTCTTCTTTTTTCTTTTTTTTTTGATCCTATATACTTGAGGATCTGGGGGGTTGTTATGCAGTCTCTTTTGCCGTCGCCTGATAGGAGTTTTAGGATGCTCGTTTATTCGTCTATTCCTTGCACTGTGGGGTTGATCCAGTCTGGATCTTTAGAGACTGTCATATTCTCTTGACAGGGATTAATTTCTAAGGTTAAGTTCTGATCTCTTTTTTTGGATCCTACCTTTTGTCTTTGGACTCTAGTTCTCCTGCCCTTTAGGACGAAATGGACAATCTCTGGGATTCTACTTGGGAGATCAGAGTTTCAAGACCCTTTGGGGCATAGCAGTGATTGCATCACCTCTTGTGCAATTTCATTTTCAAAGATGATTTTGTGGTTCTACTGCAAGGTTTCTTACCTTTTTGTTCCGCTCCGGGTTTTGGGTGTCCGTTTTTTTACCTAGCCCTTGTCTTTGACTTGGCATTTTGGTTAACTGGTTTTCCAGGTTATTATAGACTTTGAATTTGTCCGGCGTCCAGTAGCAGTCTTGGTTTCCTGATCCTGGGATTATCTCCTCTTCCTACTGTGGTGGTTCTTTCTCCCTTCCGGAGAAATGGAGGAAGTTTTTTTTTCTGGGAATTCTCGAATAGTCTTCCTGGGTTTCTCGAATTCATTCTATTTTGGAGGATATGGTCTACTGCGTCTTACAGTTGGCTCCTCCTGAGTCAATTTTCCTCATCTGACTGTAGGTGTTCAATGGGTCGAGGGTCTCTCGTTTTTGAGTCTTCCTTTCCTTCGGGTTTCTGAAGGGAAATAAGGATAGGTATCCAAGGACCTGAGCTAGTCTCTCTGGGTATTGGTGCCTCCTTCCTACTTAGGAGGTCGTGTTTGGAGATCGTTTCCTGATCTCCGGGCCTTGTCGATGCTAGGTCTTTTAAGCTCCCTTGTCCTTTTGGATTTTGCCAATCGCTTCTGTGAAGGGACAGTTCGATTTGAGTAGGGGTCAGGGACTCTGACTGTTCTGTTTGCGCATCGGCCATGCATCATGTATCCCGAATGCTTCTTCCTTAGGTTGGGAGGCCTTACAGTTGGTTCGGGTGAATTATAACCTTCAATCAGGGGTGGTTGGTTATCATTATTGGTCAGAGTGTTATCCTCACTTTCCCCGTTTTCTATTAGGGAGGGAGTTAGTCCACCCTGTTTTCTGAGTTTTTGCTCTTGTTTTTTTCCAGGAAGGTCCTGGTGCAAGTTTGCTAGCTCTTCGATTGGCTAGTTATTGTGGCTTGACGTTTAGTCTGGCTGTCTATCCGATGGAAGCTTTCGGCTTTCATTTGTGGCGTAAACGGATTACTATTCTGTTCCTGTTTTGCTCCCGGGGTTCCTGACCTACAGGAGTTCAGTTTCTCTGTGCTAGATGGCTGTCTGCGGTAGGATAGTTATGTTCTACTTTCTTTTGTCCTTCCAGAACTTAGGTTCTGGTTAAGGCTTTACATTGGTTCCTTTGGATCCATGTAGGAGGTGGTCTAAAATTTTTCCTTTCTTTTGCATGATGTACAGAGTCCACGGATTCATCCTAACTTGTGGGATATTGTCCTTCCTGACAGGAAGTAGCAAAGAGAGCACCATAGCAGAGCTGTCTATATAGCTCCCCCCTTAACTCCACCCGCCAGTCATTCTCCTTTGCTGGCTCTAAGCAGGAAGAGTAAAGAGAAGAGGTGTTAAACTGTTAGTTTTATTTTATCTTCAATCAAGTGTTTGTTATTTTTAAATGGTACCGGTGTTGTACTATTTACTCTCAGGCAGGACATAGATGAAGATTTCTGCCTGGAGGATGATGATCTTAGCATTTGTAACTAAGGTCCACTGCTGTTCCCACAGAAGCTGAGGAGTACAGGAAAACTTCAGTGTGAGGAACGGTTTCTTGCTATACAGCAATGAGGTATATTCAGACATATTTTCTGCAGAGACTGTGTTAACTCAGAAAGGCTGACAGTGTCCCCATTAGGGGAAGGGTAAGCAGTAATCCTAGTGTTATCAGAGGTTTTTACTAGCTTGCATAAAGGGTTAATTTTTTGTGGGCACTCGGTTTGTTATGTGAATTTGGGACAAACGTTTTTGTGTCTGGGAGTAACGTTTTCTGTTTTATGGGACATTTGCTTGAGGGTTCTTTGGGGTTGTTTATAACCCACATGGCTTTCAGGCATGGTTGGTTAGTTTTGTGTAGGCCCCTGCAGGCGGGGCCTACATTTACAAGCAGCAAGCAACTTCTCCTGAGGTCCTGAGAGTCTTCTGAGGGACTAATTGAAGCTTTAAACCCCATATTATCGCTTCTTAAGGGCAGGTAGTGGCAAGGTGCTAACAGGGGTTTTTACCAGTTTTAGACATATTTCAATCCGGTTTTTTCATTTAGGGGTTTATTGCTTATTAACTTGTGGTGCAATCCTTCTAAAGCTTAGTGGGTACACTGTTAAAATTTCAGAAAAATTTAAGCAATTTTAACCTGTTTTGCAGTTTGTGTATGCCTTTTTTTCTCTTAAAGTGAATGTAAATTTTGATGTTTAAGTGCCCGGTTTTTAAAACTTTGATTAAAAACAGGGGCACTTTAATTCATCAAAATTTACATTTCACTCCTGTTGTGACAAAAAAACTTACCTTTTAAACTACACAGCAGCTGCTGCTTCCTCCGGTCTCACAAGCCATTTCTGATGTCAGAAATGATTGATAGGTCATCCTCCAATCACAGATTCCCCCCCCGGGGGATTCAGTGTCTGATTCACTGCTGTGATTGGAGGAAGCCAGATACCTCATTTTAGACCCAGGAAGAGGCTTTGAAACAGGTGGAGGAAGCTGGAGCTGCTGTGAAGATTAAAAAGTAAGTTTATTTTCACAACAGGAGTGAAATGAAAATATTGATGAATTAAAGTGCCCCTGTTTTTAATCAAAGTTTTAAAAACAGGGCACTTTAGCATCAAAATTTACATTCACTTTAAAGGCATACACAAATTTTGCAAATTGTGTTTTTTTCATTAAATAAAGTGTTTTCCAAGCTTGCTTGCTTTATAACTAGTCTGTTAAACATGTCTGACACTGAGGAAACTCATTGTTCAATTTGTTTAGAAGCCATTGTGGAACCCCCTCTTAGAATGTGTCCCACTTGCACTGATATGTCTATAAATTGCAAACAGCATATTTTGACTTATAAAGGTTTGGCATTAGATGATTCTCAGACAGAAGGAAATCAGGTTTTGCCATCTAGTTCTCCCCAAGTGTCACAACCAGTAACGCCCGCACAAGCGACGCCAAGTACTTCTAGTGCGTCTAATTCTTTCACCTTGCAAGATATGGCTTCAGTTATGAATACTACCCTCACAGAGGTTTTATCTAAGCTGCCTGGGTTGCAAGGGAAGCACAGTAGCTCTGGGTTAAGAACAAATGCTGAGCCTTCTGACGCTTTAGTTGCCGTATCCGATATTCCCTCACAATGTTCTGAGGTAGGGATGAGGGATTTGCTGTCGGAGGGAGATATTTCTGATTCAGGAAAGATGTTCTCTCGGACAGATTCAGATATGACGGCATTTAAATTTAAGCTAGAGCACCTCCGCTTATTGCTCAGGGAGGTTTTAGCTACTCTGGATGATTGTGACCCTATTGTAGTTCCAGAGAAATTGTATAAAATGGACAAATATTTAGAGGTTCCTGTTTACACTGATGTGTTTCCGGTCCCTAAGAGGATTTCGGACATTGTTACTAAGGAGTGGGATAAACCAGGTATTCCGTTCTCTCCCCCTCCTGTTTTTAAGAAAATGTCTCCCATTTCTGACACCATAAAGGACTCATGGCAGACGGTCCCTAAGGTGGAGGGAGCTATTTCTACTCTGGCTAAGCATACAACTATACCTATTGAAGACAGTTGTGCTTTCATTGATCCTATGGATAAAAAATTAGAGGGTCTCCTGAAGAAAGGTTTTCTTCTTCAACCTATAGCATGCATTGTTCCTGTAACCACTGCAGCTACCTTTTGGTTTGAGGCTCTAGAAGAGGCTCTTCAGATGGAGACCCCACTAGATGATATTTTGGACAGAATTAAGGCTGTTAAGTTGGCTAATTCTTTTATTACAGACGCCGCTTTTCATCTTGCTAAATTAGCGGCTAAGAATTCAGGTTTTGCCATTTTAGCGCATCGAGCGTTATGGTTTAAGTCCTGGTCAGCTGATGTGTCATCTAAATCTAAGCTTTTGTCCATCCCTTTCAAAGGGAAAACCCTATTCGGGCCTGCATTGAAATAGATCATTTCAGACATTAGTGAGGGAAGGGTCATACCCTCCCTCAGGATAAGTCAAATAAGACAAGGACCAAACAAAATAATTTTCGTTCCTTTCGAAACTTCAAGAGTGGTCCCTCTACCTCTTCCCCTGCTGCAAAGCAAGAGGGGAACTTTGCTCAATCCAAGCCAACCTGGAGACCTAATCAGGCTTGGAACAAGGGTAAACAGGCCAGAAAGCCTGCTGCTGCCACTAAGTCAGCATGAAGGGGTAGCCCCCGATCCGGGACCAGATCTAGTAGGGGGCAGACTCTCTCTCTTTGCTCAGGCCTGGGCAAGAGACGTTCAGGATTCCTGGGCAGTAGAAATTGTAACCCAGGGATACCTTCTAGATTTCAAGGATTTCCCTCCAAGGGGGAGGTTCCATCTTTCTCAATTGTCTGTAAACCCGACAAAAAGAGAGGCGTTCTTACGCTGTGTAGAAGACCTTTTTACCATGGGAGTGATCTGCCCAGTTCCAAAAGCAAAACAGGGGCAGGGGTTCTACTCCAATCTGTTTATAGTTCCCAAAAAGGAGGGAACCTTCAGACCAATTCTGGATCTCAAGATTCTAAACCAATTCCTAAGAGTTCCATCTTTACAAGATGGAGACCATTCGGACTATCTTACCATTGATCCAGGAGGGTCAATATATGACCACCGTGGACTTAAAGGATGCGTATCTGCAGATTCCTATCTACAAAGATCATCACCAGTTCCTCAGATTTGCCTTTCTGGACAAGCATTATCAGTTTGTGGCTCTTCCTTTCGGGTTAGCCACGGCGCCGCAAATCTTCACGAAGGTGCTAGGGTCCCTTCTGGTGGTTCTAAGGCCACAGGGCATAGCAGTGGCGCCTTATCTAGACGACATTCTAATTCAAGCGTCGTCCTTCCAACTAGCCAAGTCTCACACGGACTTAGTGTTGGCCTTTCTAAGGTCTCACAGGTGGAAAGTGAACGTAAAAAAAGAGTTCTCTTTCCCCCTCAACTTGGACGTGGTTCGTGCTTTGAAATTTTATTTGCAGGCAACCAAAGATTTTCGTCAAAAATCTTCTTTGTTGTCTATTCTGGAAAGCGTAGGGGTCAAAAGGCTACGGCGACTTCTCTTTCCTTTTGGCTGAAAAGCATCATCCGTTTGGCTTATGAGACTGCTGGTCAGCAGCCTCCTGAAAGGATTACAGCTCATTCTACTAGAGCGGTAGCTTCCACATGGGCTTTTAAAAATGAAGCTTCTGTTGAACAGATTTGTAAGGCTGCGACTTGGTCGTCGCTTCATGCCTTTTCAAAATTTTATAAATTTGATACTTTTGCTTCTTCGGAGGCTATTTTTGGGAGAAAGGTTTTGCAAGCAGTGGTGCCTTCCGTTTAAGTTCCTGTCTTGTCCCTCCCTTCATCCGTGTCCTAAAGCTTTGGTATTGGTATCCCACAAGTTAGGATGAATCCATGGACTCGGTACATCATGCAAAAGAAAACAAAATTTATGCTTACCTGATAAATTTCTTTCTTTTGCGATGTACCGAGTCCACGGCCTGCCCTGTCTATTCAGTAAACTTCAGTCACCTCTGCACCTTATAGTTTCTCCATTTCTTCCTTGGCCTTCGGTCGAATGACTGGGGGGTGGAGTTAAGGGGGGAGCTATATAGACAGCTCTGCTGTGGTGCTCTCTTTGCTACTTCCTGTCAGGAAGGACAATATCCCACAAGTTAGGATGAATCTGTGGACTCGGTACATCGCAAAAGAAATACATTTATCAGGTAAGCATACATATTGGTTTTTTTGCTCTTCTGCGTCGGTAGAGGGTTCTCTACGGGGTTTGTCCTCTTGCAGACTTGTAGTCTGCCTTTCTTCGAGTTATGCTAGGGGCTTCTCCTCCCTTCGGTTGTCCTTGGTTTTAGGGACGGTCTTGGTGGCAATTTCATATTTGATTCTTCCTTCTTAGTTGAGAATGTGGTGTGGGGAGTTTGTGGTTCCCCTTGAAAGTGTTCATGGAGAAGGCTATTTTTTGTGTGCTTCTAGGCAGTGGGACTTTTGTCTCCTCAGAGGCTTTGGCGCTTAGTTGAGTCCAGGATTTATGAGTGGTCTCTTAACAAGGATCCTTATGGTTCTTATTGATGGGCTGTTACTTTCTCCTCTTCCCATTTTTGTTCCTTCTACTTCTTTTGAAGTAGTTTTTTTGTCGGGAGTCTGGATTATGACAGGCTGTGGTGCCCTCAGAAGGGGTCTCTTCTTTTTGTTCCCTCCCGTTTGCATTCAGTGTCCTCTATTGCTTGGGTATTGATTTCCCAAAAGTAATGAATGCAGCTGTGGACTCTCATAGAAACATAGAAACATAGATATTGACGGCAGATAAGAGCCATAGGCCCAGCAAGTCTGCCCGACCTTACCTAACAGTATAAACTTAATCTAGTTTGTAGGATAGCCCTATGCTTGTCCCATGCATTTTTAAAGTCCCCCACAGTGTTTGTTGCTACTACCTCTTGAGGAAGTTTATTCCATAAATCAATCACTCTTTCTGTAAAGAAATGCTTCCTCAAATTACTCCTGAATCTACTACCCTTTAGCTTGAGCTCATAACCCCTTGTTCTTGAATTTTCAATTTTATGTAAAATACCCACAGCCTCAGTTTTACTAAACCCTTTAATGTACTTGAAAGTTGCTATCATATCACCTCTTTCCCTTCTCTCCTCTAAGCTATACATATTTAGGTCATTGAGCCTATCCTGGTAAGTTTTATTTTTTAGACCATGTACCATTTTGGTAGCCCTCCTTTGCACAGATTCAAGTTTGTTAATATCCTTCTGAAGATATGGCCTCCAGAACTGCATACAATACTCAAGATGAGGCCTAACTAATGATCTATAAAGTGGCATAAGAACCTTACTATTTCTGCTGCAAATACCTCTACCAATACATCCAAGCATTCTGCTAGCCTTACTCGCTGCATTACTACATTGTTTACTAAGTTTTAAATCATCTGAAATAATAATTCCCCGTTTTTAAGAAGAAAAACTTAAATTATGCTTACCAGATAATTTTCTTTTAATTTTTTTCTTTTAAATTTTAAATAATTTTTTTTTTTTATGTGGCCGACCTTAAAGGGACATTAAACCCAAAAAAATATTTCATGATTCAGACAGAGAATACAATTTTAAACAACGTTCCAATTTACTTCTATTATGTAATTTGTTTCATTCTTTAGATATCATTTGTTAAAGAAATAGCAATGCACATGGGTGAGCCAATCACATGAGGCAAATATGTGCAGCCACCAATCAGAAGCTACTGAGCATATCTAGATATGCTTTTCAGGAACGAATATCAAGAGAATGAAGCAAATTAGATAATAGCAGTAAATTAGAAAGTTGTTTAAAATGGTAATCTCTATCTGAATCATGAAAGAAAAAAAGAATTTAAAGGGACATTAAACCCAATTTTTTTATTCGTTCTTCTGGCAATGTTTTCACCGTGATATTTTTCCTACTGTTCCTTGTTCCCTTGGCAGAATGACTAGGGGATGAGGGAAGGGGGGAGGTATTTAAGCCTTATGGCTGGGGTGTCTTTGCCTCCTCCTGGTGGCCAGGTTCTTATTTCCCAAAATTCATGAATGCAGCTGTGGACTCTCCCAGTACAGAAGAAAAGATAATTATCTGGTAAGCATAATTTAAGTTTTTTTAAACAATACAAATTCTGGTGTAGACTGACCCTTTGATTTTCACTTTAGTGTCCCTTTAATTATCCTTGTGCTGATCAGGCTGTTGATAGGTTTATATAGTTAGTGATAAGTGTTTATGGGGCATTATAAAAAATGTCTACTCATTTTCTGATACTTTCAACATAAGCAGTTTTCTCCAACATAGGTGTGTCCGGTCCACGGCGTCATCCTTACTTGTGGGATATTCTCTTCCCCAACAGGAAATGGCAAAGAGCCCAGCAAAGCTGGTCACATGATCCCTCCTAGGCTCCGCCTTCCCCAGTCATTCTCTTTGCCGTTGCACAGGCAACATCTCCACGGAGATGGCTAAGAGTTTTTTGGTGTTTAAATGTAGTTTTTATTCTTCAATCAAGAGTTTGTTATTTTAAAATAGTGCTGGTATGTACTATTTACTCTGAAACAGAAAAGAGATGAAGATTTCTGTTTGTAAGAGGAAAATGATTTTAGCAACCGTTACTAAAATCGATGGCTGTTTCCACACAGGACTGTTGAGATGAATTAACTTCAGTTGGGGGAAACAGTGAGCAGACTTTTGCTGCTTGAGGTATGACACATTTCTAACAAGACTTGGTAATGCTGGAAGCTGTCATTTTCCCTATGGGATCCGGTAAGCCATTTTCTTAGTTTTAAATATAAGAATAAAGGGCTTCACAAGGGCTTTAAAGACTGGTAGACATTTTTCAGGGCTAAAACGATTACTTTATAAGCATATTTAATGGTTTATAACTTTGAAGAGTTATTTTAATCTTGGGAATTCTGTTAAAAAAACGGCAGGCACTGTATTGGACACCTTTTTCACTGGGGGCCTTTTCTAGTCATAGGCAGAGCCTCATTTTCGCGCCACTAATGCGCAGTTGTTTTTGAGAAGCAAGGCATGCAGATGCATGTGTGAGGAGCTCGGATCCACTGAAAAAGCTTATTGAAGGCGTCATTTGGTATCGTATTCCCCTCTGGGCTTGGTTGGGTCTCTTATTTTAAGAGTTAAAGCCTTCAAATTTGGTGTGCAATACTTTTAAGGCTTTAAGACACTGTGGTGAAATTTTGGTGAATTTTGAACAATTCCTTCATACTTTTGCACATATTCAGTAATAAAGTGTGTTCAGTTTAAAATTTAAAGTGACAGTAACGGTTTTATTTTAAAACGTTTTTTGTGTTTTGTTATCAAGTTTATGCCTATTAACATGTCTGAACTATCAGATAGACGATGTTCTGTATGTTCGGAAGCCAAGGTTCCGCTCCATTTAAATATATGTGATGAATGTGACAAACAAAGTAGGGACAATGATGCCACTGATAATAATGTTGCCCAAAATGATTCCTTAAGTGAGGGGAGTAAGCATGGTACTGCATCATCTCCTTCTATGTCTACACCAGTCTTGCCCACTCAGGAGGTCCCTAGTTCATCTAGTGCGCCAATCCTCCTTACTATGCAACAATTAACGGCTGTAATGGATAATTCTATTAAAAACATTTTAGCCAAAATGCCCACTTATCAGCGAAAGCGCGACTGCTCTGTTTTAGATACTGAAGAGCATGAGGACGCTGATGATAATGGTTCTGACATGCCCTTACACCAGTCTGAAGGGGCCAGGAAGGTTTTGTCTGAGGGAGAAATTTCAGATTCAGGAAAAATTTCTTAACAAGCTGAACCTGACGTTATTACATTCAAATTTAAATTGGAACATCTCCGCGCTCTGCTTAAGGAGGTGTTATCTACTCTGGATGATTGTGACAATTTGGTCATTCCAGAGAAATTATGTAAGATGGACAAGTTCCTAGAGGTCCCGGTGCCCCCCGAAGCTTTTCCTATACCCAAGCGGGTGGCGGACATAGTAAATAAAGAATGGGAAAGGCCCGGCATACCTTTTGTCCCTCCCCCTATATTTAAGAAATTATTTCCTATGGTCGACCCCAGGAAGGACTTATGGCAGACAGTCCCCAAGGTCGAGGGGGCGGTTTCTACTCTAAACAAACGCACCACTATCCCTATAGAAGATAGTTGTGCTTTCAAAGATCCTATGGATAAAAAATTAGAGGGTTTGCTTAAAAAGATGTTTGTTCAGCAAGGTTACCTTCTACAACCAATTTCATGCATTGTTCCTGTCACTACAGCAGCGTGTTTCTGGTTCGAAGAACTAGAAAAGTCGCTCAATAAAGCATCTTCTTATGAGGAGGTTATGGACAGAGTTCAAGCACTTAAATTGGCTAACTCTTTTACCTTAGACGCCACTTTGCAATTAGCTAGATTAGCGGCGAAAAATTCAGGTTTTGCTATTGTGGCGCGCAGAGCGCTTTGGCTAAAGTCTTGGTCAGCGGATGTGTCCTCCAAGAACAAATTGCTTAACATCCCTTTCAAGGGGAAAACGCTGTTTGGCCCTGACTTGAAAGAGATTATTTCAGACATCACTGGGGGAAAGGGCCACGCCCTTCCTCAGGATAGGTCTTTTAAGGCTAAAAATAAAACAAATTTTCGTCCCTTTCGCAGAAACGGACCAGCCTCAAATTCTACATCCTCTAAGCAAGAGGGTAATTCTTCTCAAACCAAGCCAGCCTGGAGACCGATGCAAGGCTGGAACAAAGGTAAGCAGGCCAAGAAGCCTGCTACCGCTACTAAGACAGCATGAGATGCTGGCCCCCGATCCGGGACCGGATCTGGTGGGGGGCAGACTCTCTCTCTTCGCTCAGGCTTGGGCAAGAGATGTTCAGGATCCTTGGGCACTAGAAATAGTTTCTCAAGGTTATCTCCTGGAATTCAAGGAACTACCCTCAAGGGGAAGGTTCCACAGGTCTCAATTGTCTTCAGACCAAATAAAAAGACAGGCATTCTTACATTGTGTAGAAGACCTGTTAAAAATGGGAGTGATTCATCCTGTTCCATTAGGAGAACAAGGGATGGGGTTTTACTCCAATCTGTTCATAGTTCCCAAAAAAGAGGGAACATTCAGGCCAATTTTGGATCTCAAGATCCTAAACAAATTTCTCAGGGTTCCATCGTTCAAAATGGAAACCATTCGGACAATTCTTCCTACCATCCAGGAAGGTCAATTCATGACCACGGTGGATTTAAAGGATGCGTATCTACATATTCCTATCCACAAGGAACATCATCGGTTCCTAAGGTTCGCCTTTCTGGACAAGCATTACCAGTTTGTGGCACTTCCATTCGGATTAGCCACTGCTCCGAGAATTTTCACAAAGGTACTAGGGTCCCTTCTAGCGGTGCTAAGGCCAAGGGGCATTGCAGTAGTACCTTACTTGGACGACATACTGATTCAAGCGTCGTCTCTGCCACAAGCAAAGGCTCATACGGACATTGTCCTAGCCTTTCTCAGATCTCACGGGTGGAAAGTGAACGTAGAAAAAAGTTCTCTATTCCCGTCAACAAGAGTTCCCTTCTTGGGAACAATAATAGACTCCTTAGAAATGAAGATTTTTCTGACAGAGGCCAGAAAATCAAAACTTCTAAGCTCTTGTCAAGTACTTCATTCTGTTCTTCTTCCTTCCATAGCGCAGTGCATGGAAGTAATAGGTTTGATGGTTGCGGCAATGGACATAGTTCCTTTTGCGCGAATTCATCTAAGACCATTACAACTGTGCATGCTCAGACAGTGGAATGGGGATTATACAGACTTGTCCCCGACGATCCAAGTAGATCAGGGGACCAGAGATTCACTCCGTTGGTGGCTGACCCTGGACAACCTGTCTCAAGGGATGAGCTTCCGCAGACCAGAGTGGGTCATTGTCACGACCGACGCCAGTCTGGTGGGCTGGGGCGCGGTCTGGAAACCCCTGAAAGCTCAGGGTCTATGGTCTCTGGAAGAATCTCTTCTCCCGATAAACATTCTGGAACTGAGAGCGATATTCAATGCTCTCAAGGCTTGGCCTCAACTAGCAGAGGCCAAATTCATAAGGTTTCAATCAGACAACATGACGACTGTTGCCATATATCAACCATCATGGGGGAACAAGGAGTTCCCTGGCGATGGAAGAAGTGACCAAAGTAATTCAATGGGCGGAGATTCACTCCTGCCACTTGTCTGCAATCCACATCCCAGGAGTGGAAAATTGGGAAGCGGATTTTCTGAGTCGTCAGACATTCCATCCGGGGGAGTGGGAACTCCATCCGGAAATCTTTGCCCACATAACTCAATTATGGGGCATTCCAGACATGGATCTGATGGCGTCTCGTCAGAACTTCAAGGTTCCTTGCTACGGGTCCAGATCCAGGGATCCCAAGGCGACTCTAGTAGATGCACTAGTAGCGCCCTGGACCTTCAACCTAGCTTATGTATTCCCACCGTTTCCTCTCATTCCCAGGCTGGTAGCCAGGATCAATCAGGAGAGGGCTTCGGTGATCTTGATAGCTCCTGCGTGGCCACGCAGAACTTGGTATGCAGACCTGGTGAATATGTCATCGGCTCCACCATGGAAGCTACCTTTGAGACGGGACCTTCTTGTTCAAGGTCCGTTCGAACATCCGAATCTGGCCTCACTCCAACTGACTGCTTGGAGATTGAACGCTTGATTTTATCAAAGCGTGGGTTCTCAGATTCTGTCATTGATACTCTTATTCAGGCTAGAAAGCCTGTAACTAGAAAAATTTACCATAAAGTATGGAAGAAATATATCTGTTGGTGCGAATCGAAAGGATTCCCATGGAACAAGATAAAAATTCCTAAGATTCTATCCTTTCTACAAGAGGGTTTGGAGAAAGGATTATCTGCAAGTTCTTTGAAGGGACAGATTTCTGCTTTATCTGTTTTACTTCACAAAAAGCTGGCGGCTGTGCCAGATGTTCAAGCTTTTGTTCAGGCTCTGGTTAGAATCAAGCCTGTTTACAAACCTTTGACTCCTCCTTGGAGTCTCAATTTTTAGTTCTTTCAGTTCTTCAAGGGGTTCCGTTTGAACCCTTACATTCCGTAGATATTAAGTTATTATCTTGGAAAGTTTTGTTTTTGGTTGCAATTTCTTCTGCTAGAAGAGTTTCAGAGTTATCTGCTCTGCAGTGTTCTCCTCCTTATCTGGTGTTCCATGCAGATAAGGTGGTTTTGCGTACTAAACCTGGTTTTCTTCCGAAAGTTGTTTCTAACAAAAATATTAACCAGGAGATAGTTGTGCCTTCTTTGTGTCCGAATCCAGTTTCAAAGAAGGAACGTTTGTTGCACAATTTGGATGTAGTTCGTGCTCTAAAATTCTATTTAGAGGCTACAAAGGATTTCAGACAAACATCTTCCTTGTTTGTTGTTTATTCTGGTAAAAGGAGAGGTCAAAAAGCAACTTCTACCTCTCTCTCTTTTTGGCTTTAAAGCATCATCCGATTGGCTTATGAGACTGCCGGACGGCAGCCTCCTGAAAGAATCACAGCTCATTCCACTAGGGCTGTGGCTTCCACATGGGCCTTCAAGAACGAGGCTTCTGTTGATCAGATATGTAAGGCAGCGACTTGGTCTTCACTGCACACTTTTACCAAATTTTACAAATTTGATACTTTTGCTTCTTCTGAGGCTATTTTTGGGAGAAAGGTTTTGCAAGCCGTGGTGCCTTCCATCTAGGTGACCTGATTTGCTCCCTCTCATCATCCGTGTCCTAAAGCTTTGGTATTGGTTCCCACAAGTAAGGATGACGCCGTGGACCGGACACACCTATGTTGGAGAAAACAGAATTTATGCTTACCTGATAAATTTCTTTCTCCAACGGTGTGTCCGGTCCACGGCCCGCCCTGGTTTTTTAATCAGGTCTGATGAATTATTTTCTCTAACTACAGTCACCACGGTATCATATGATTTCTCCTATGCATATTCCTCCTTTACGTCGGTCGAATGACTGGGGAAGGCGGAGCCTAGGAGGGATCATGTGACCAGCTTTGCTGGGCTCTTTGCCATTTCCTGTTGGGGAAGAGAATATCCCACAAGTAAGGATGACGCCGTGGACCGGACACACCGTTGGAGAAAGTAATTTATCAGGTAAGCATAAATTCTGTTTTTTGTTTTCTTTTGTTGTTTTAATAAAAAAATAAGGTAACTGCCACTTTGGTTAACCAAACTCTTATGGAATGTTACTGATAAAAGGGTCATTTTTAAGGGTCATTTGTGTGTGTTTTTTCTTACTTTCTGGATAAGACATAAAAAATTCAAGGATTTCAGGGGAATTGTGTTGCTTGCAGCAAATGTTTTAGAGTATTCTACATATATTTATATACAGAAAAATCTTTACTGACTGCTAAAAATATTTATTTGGGTTCACATTTCTACTGGCTCCTATTTATTTTTTTATTTTGAGCTTGCCCACTTTATGTCAAACAAGCAAAGTAATTTGCTGATTCTAGTACTGTATCTGGGAATATATCATTTTGTACTACAATGCAACGTCCAAGTTGTTAGAACTTGCATAGCTCTTTATACTAATTCACAGTAACCGGAAAGGATTTAGTTTCTCTCCCCTGAATGCTTTTAATAGTTTTGGGTTCATGTTCTCAAGCGATTGGTGATAAGAACCCATTCTTACAACCTCAGACTTCTGTGAGTCTGCTGATTGGAGCCTAGTCTTCCCTAAAAGGAAAAAAAAATGTTTGTGGTTCAGACCTGACAAGCACTTCCCCAAAGCTAAATGCCATTCCGTTTAAAAAAGAACTCTAATATAGTTACTCATAGTCACAGTTTGTTTTTTTGTCAGGAAGCCATTGCTTTCAGCAGACCTTTATCCTAATGTCTCTGCTCCTAAATACTTCTTTCAAGGGAACATCTGCTGCTTCCTCTGCTTGTAAATTTCAATGTTGCAGATTTCTGAGGCAGTTAACCTGTAGTTACCCTCTTTTATATTAAGGAAATTATTTTTTAATTTTAGTGGGAACAATAAAAACATCCAGAAAAAAATGACTATCTTAGATATCTAAACCTTTGTCAGTTTCAAAGAATCAGACTCATGGTGTAAACTGTTACTGCTTTTACAACGTTTATTTTGTAATTTTAGTTGCAGATATACAGTGCATACGTAAATAAAGAGTTCTTTGCCACATGGCCTGTGTTTTTGTGTTAGAGGTGCACCATCTCCCAGGGTAAAAATAAAAGTATCATACACCCTCTGGCTGACAACCCAACACGTTTAACAGTAACAAGCAAACATACTTTAAAAATCTAATCCTAGAACAAACGGACTGTTTTGCGGAAAGATTCACATTGCGATTTTGTTTTGTCTCCTATATATACAGTAGTTTACTGAAATCTATTTGATTCTCACATTGATTATATTAACAGAGAATATAGTGTATATGGAGTTAGTTAGAAAACACTTCTGAAGAGTAGTTAGCTTATTATTTTGGCATTGGAGTTTAATGGAGTTATAATTTTTAAGAAGAGATTAAATTCTTTGAGTTTTTATTATAAAATGTTTACTATTATAGTAAAAGAAATTATAAAACATCATGCAAGTTAGAATTTATTTAATGTCCCTTACAGCAACCAGTTAAAGGGACAGTCAAGTCAAAATTAAACTTTCATAATTCAGATAGGGCATGTCATTGTAAACAACTCTCCAATTTACTTTCTTTTTTGAAAGCTAAACCTATGTAGGCTCTCAAGCTGACTTCTAAACTGTTGAAGGCCGCCTTTTATCTCAGGGCATTTTGACAGGTTTTTCACAGTTACAATGCTAATTCATGTGTGTCATATAGACAACATTGTGCTCACTACAGTAGTTATTTATGAGTCAGTACTGATTGGCTAAAATGCAAGTTTATAAAAAGAAAGGGTGCAGTCTGCAGAGACTTAGATTCAAGGTAATCACAGAGGTAAAATGTATATTAATAAACAGTGTTCGTTATGCAAAACTGGGGATTGGTTAATAAAGGGATTATATATATATATATATATATATATATATCTTTTTAAACGATAAACATGTTCAAGTAGACGGTCCCTGACACAGAGAACAGCAAAACGGTTCTTGTGGCCGGAAATGTCTGGTACACAGAGAGTTAAACCTTTGGTGTCAGCAATGTCATAGATCTCTGAATTTACTGTCCCACTCAGTGCCACCAACTCACATCCACTTACAAACTGTTGGAGGCCACAAAACTGTCATTTGTGACATGTACAAGCATTGTTTAAGTCTTTGGTCTAGATGGTAGATTGCTGAGATCGGCGACTGCAACTGTGTGCCTGAGTGTTTATTTTTGTCTTGTATTTATGATTATTTCGATCAGCTTGTATAATGCATAAAGAGGGCATGCCCTGCTTCTATCTGCTTTTCCTCCAGTCTCTCTGATTTATAAATAATTAATATCCCATTACTCTTCTACAGGTGATGACAAGTATGGACGCAAAATTGTGATGTTCAGTGCTTGCCGTTTGCCACCATGTCACGAACTTGACCATATCAAACTTCTGGAGTAAGTGTCCACCTGCTGATATTCTACCCTGAAACACCTGGGATATGTATGAAACTTTACAGAGGTTGTCTACACTTTAGATGATGAGAATGCTAGTGTGACTTTTATTTAATTTATATATATATATATATATATATATTTATATTTTTTTTTTATTTTATTTTTTTTGCACAGCCAATTAGCACATCTAGGCAAGTATCCCCGCTTGCCTTTACCCAGTAAAACTCCTTATACATTGTTACCAATGCACAAGAGCAAATTAGATATGCAACATCTCAGCGTTTTGCTTCAAATACTGTGTTAACACACAGCAGTCCCCTAATTGGGTGAGCGCAGCAAATACAAAAATCACTACTAGACAGCTGTTTAGTTCTTATTAGAACTCATCAGTAGTAGATAGATTTTTGATTGCTGCAGGTAAAGCTCATCCCAGGTGGATTTTAATCTCATGCTTTTATCTCCACCATAATTTTAATGAATATATGTGTGTGTGTATGTATCTCTATCTTTTAGCAGCATGTCTGTTTTCTGTCTATTAATGTTGCTGTTCTGTCCACTCGTACCTTCTAATAAAGCAGCTTTAGCAATATGGCCCATCTTTAATTTGTGGTCTCCTAACTGCAGACAGAGAGGACAATTTAACTTTTACAGCAGTCTAAATGCTACATAATAACTCTAAAGGCCAACAGGTACACCCACAAACAGGTCTGCCATCAGGGGGTGAATAGGGTGACTACTGTCAGGGGCTAGGGGGCCCCATGAGGCAAGCACAATTATTATTTAACAAAAAATAAATATATATATTTATTTTACAAGATATGACGAGTCCACAGATTTCATCCTTGTGGGATTTAACCTCCTGCTAGCAGGAAGTGGCAAAGAGCACCACAGCAGAGCTGTATATATAGCTCTTCCCTTCCCCTCCCCCTCCAGTCATTCTCTTTGTCTGTGTTAGTGATAGGAAGAGGCAGAGTGAGGTGTTAGTTATAGATTCTTCAATCAAGTGTTTATTATTTTTTATGTAATTCCATAGTGTGTTACTTTGTGCTGGGGTGTAGCCTAGACCAAAACAATCTCTTCCATATCATAAGAGAAGCATTTGGTGGCTTTCAGGCCATGGGAACTTGTGGGATATTTTTCTCACTGCGCCTCCAATTGGTTGTATGCTGCCCCGTTTGTAAAGGATCTGAGGGAGAAAATGCTCAGTGCCTTTTTGTTTTCTACAGGCCAATGTGAAGGGATGAAGAGAACTTCACAAGCCGGGTGAGATGCCCTGCTGCTGGGCAGCCTTCTTAAGGTAAGTGCTAAGCTTTATTTCTGATAATAGCCCCTCTGGTAACTCAATATGAAAAAGAAAATGAGCTGGGAACTATGGGTCTTAATTGTGGCCCTATATATGTTTGCAGAAAGGAGCTGGCTTTTTCTCTTGTAAGGTGTATCCAGTCCACGGGTTAATCCTTTACTTGTGGGATATTCTCCTTCCTAACAGGAAGTGGCAAAGAGAGCACACAGCAGAGCTGTCCATATAGCTCCCCCTCTAGCTCCACCCCCCCAGTCATTCTCTTTGCCGTCTCTAAGCAATAGGGTCCCTCTCGGAAGGGTAAAGTGAATGTGGTGTTAGATTTGTAGTTTTATTTTCTACAAGCAAAAGTTTATTTTAAATGGTACCGGTTTGTACTATTTACTCTCCTGCAGAAAAGAGATGAAGATTTCTGCAGGGAGGAAAATGATTTTAGCATGTTGTAACTAAAATCCACTGCTGTTCCCACAAAGGACTGAGGAGTACCAGAAAACTTCAGTTGGGGGGAACGGTTTGCAGGTTAGGCTGCAATAAGGTATGTTCAGTCATTTATTTCTAGACAAGACTGTGATAATGCTGGATAAAGACTGATGAGATCCCCATGAGGGAAGGGTAAGCTTTTTTCAGAGACTAAGTATGGAATTGCAAGCTTACAGAACAGGGCTAATTTAGGCTGGTTGACACTTTTTTATGGCAAACGGTTTTTACAAGTAAATATCGTTTTTTGAGACACTTTGAGGTTCCTTTGGGTTTCTTTCAGGGGTTGCTACCCACATGGCTATTATTTTAACACTTAGGAGTGTTTCTTTAGGCCTCACAAGACCGGAGTAAGGTGGGAGGGGCCTAATTTCGCGCCTCAGATGCGCAGTTAGACTGACTAGATCTTCAGGTGTTTCACATGGAGGGTCCTGCTGCTGTTTGAGGGCCTATAAGAAGCTTTTACCCCACAAATCTGGTTCCTAAGGGCAGGTAGGGCCACAGCAGAGCTGTGGCAATGTGCTGAAGTAGTTTTAACCGGTTGTTAGCTTGCTATTGATCCGGTTTGGGCATTAAGGGGTTAATCGTTTTTATTGCTAGTTGTGCAATCTTACCAATGCTTTAGGTACATACTGTGAACATTTCGTAAAATTTGCTGCATTTTTCACTGTTTTGGAAAATTGTGTGCCTTTTTTATCTCTTAAAGGCACAGTAATGTTTTTTTGCAAAGTGTATTTTTACTTGATTAAAGTGTTTTCTAAGCCTGTTTGTCTTACTACTAGTCTGTTAAACATGTCTGACACCAAGGAAAATCCATGTTCAATGTGTTTAGAAGCCATGGTGGAACCCCCTCTCAGAATGTGTCTCACTTGTACTGATATGTCTATACATTTTAAAGAACAGATTGTTGCACTTAAAAATGTGGCCCAAGATGATTCTCAGACAGAAGTTAATGAGGTTAGCCCGTTATCCTCTCCCCACGTGTCACAACCAGTTACGCCCGCTCAAGCGACGCCTAGCACCTCTGGTGCGTCTAACTCTTTTACCTTGCAAGACTTGGCGGCAGTTATGGATAATACCCTCTCAGTGTTTTTATCTAAACTGCCTGTGTTACCTGCAAAGCATGATAGCTCTGTTTTAAGAACAGATTCTGAGCATTCTGACACTTTAGTAGCCGTATCTGATATACACTCACAACGCTCTGAAATGGGGGCGAGGGATGTGCCGTCTGAGGGAGACATTTCCGATTCGGGAAAGGTTGCTCCTCAGACAGACTCGGATACGTTGGCATTTAAATTTAAGCTAGAACACCTCCGCTTATTGCTCAGGGAGGTACTAGTTACTCTGGATGACTGCAACCCTTTGGTGGTTCCAGAGAAATTGTGTAAAATGGACAAGTACCTAGAAGTGCCTGTTTACACTGATGTGTTCCCGGTCCCTAAGAGGATTGCGGATATAGACACTAGGGAGTGGGATAGACGAGGGATTCCGTTTGTTCCCCCTCCTGTTTTTAAGAAAATGTTCCCCATATCTGAAACAACGCGGGACCTGTGGCAGACGGTCCCTAAGGTGGAGGGGGTTGTTTCATCACTTGCTAAACGCACAACCATACCAATTGAGGACAGTTGTGCTTTTAAAGACCCAATGGATAAAAAATTAGAGGGTTTACTTAAGAAAAGTTTTGTTCAACAAGATTTTCTTCTCCAACCTATAGCGTGCATTGTTCCTGTAACTACTGCAGCTGCTTTCTAGTTCGAGGCGCTGGAAGATGCGCTCCAGACGGAGACCTCATATGAGGACATTATGGACAGAATTGAGGCTCTCAAGCTGGCTAATTCTTTTATCACAGATGCCGCTTTCCAACTAGCTAAGTTAGCGGCAAAGAATTCAGGTTTCGCCATTCTGGCGCGCAGGGCGCTATGGCTGAAGTCCTGGTCGGCCAACGTGTCGTCAAAATCCAAACTTCTGAACATCCCTCAAAGGAAAGACCCTCTTCGGGCCTGAATTGAAAGAGATTATCTCAGAAATCACTGGGGGAAAAGGCCATACTCTCCCTCAGGATAAGTCCTTTAAGACAAAGAACAAACAAAATAATTTTCGTTCCTTTCGAAATTTCAGGAGCGGTCTCGCTTCATCCTCCCCTGCTGCAAAGCAAGAGGGTAACACTTCACAACCCAGGGCAGCCTGGAAACCTTACCAGGGCTGGAACAAGGGTAAACAGGCCATGAAGCCTTCAGCTGCCCCCAAGACAGCATGAAGGGGTAGCCCCCGATCCGGGACCGGATCTAGTGGGGGGCAGACTCTCTCTCTTCGCTCAGGCCTGGGCAAGAGACGTACACGATCCCTGGGCCTTAGAGATTGTATCCCAGAGATATCTTCTAGAATTCAAGGACTCCCCTCCAAGGGGAAGGTTCCACATTTCTCGTTTGTCTACAGACCAGACAAAGAAAGAGGCGTTCTTACGCTGTGTAGAAGACCTACATACAATGGGAGTGATCCACCCAGTTCCAATTGTGGAACAAGGGCTGGGTTTTTACTCAAACCTGTTTGTGGTTCCCAAAAAAGAAGGAACTTTCAGACCAATCCTGGATCTCAAAATTCTAAATAAGTTCCTCAGAGTCCCGTCATTCAAGATGGAGACCATTCGGACAATCTTACCAATGATCCAGGAGGGTCAATATATGACTACTGTGGATCTACAGGATGCGTATCTGCACATTCCTATCCACAAACATCATCACCAGTTTCTCAGGTTCGCCTTTCTGGACAAGCATTATCAGTTTGTGGCTCTTCCTTTCGGGTTGGCCACTGCTCCCAGAATTTTCACAAAGGTCCTAGGGTCCCCCCTAGCGGTTCTAAGACCGCGGGGCATAGCAGTGGCGCCTTACCTGGACGACATCTTGATTCAGGCGTCTACTTTCCAAAGAGCCAAGTCTCACATGGAAATTGTATTGGCCTTTCTGAGGTCCCACGGGTGGAAGGTGAACATCAAAAAGAGGTCTCTATCCCCCCTCACAAGAGTTCCATTCCTAGGAACCCTAATAGACTCGGTAGACATGAAGATATTTCTGACGGAGGTCAGAAAGTTAAAACTTTTTAACTACTTGCCGAGCTCTTCATTCCATTCCTCGGCCGTCTGTAGCTCAGTGCATGGAGACAATCGGACTAATGGTAACGGCAATGGACATAGTCCCTTTTGCACGGATACACCTCAGACCACTGCAACTATGCATGCTCAAACAGTGGAATGGGGATTATGCAGATTTGTCTCCTCAAATACAGTTGGACCAGGAGACCAGAGATTCTCTTCTTTGGTGGTTGTCTCAGGATCACCTGTCTCAGGGAATGTGTTTCCGCAGACCAGAGTGGATCATCGTAACGACCGACGCCAGTCTATTGGGCTGGGGTGCAGTCTGGGACTCCCTGAAAGCTCAGGGCTTATGGTCTTGGGAAGAAACTCTTCTCCCGATAAACATTCTGGAACTGAGGGCGATATTCAACGCTCTTCAGGCATGGCCTCAGCTAGCTGCGGTCAAATTCATCAGATTTCAGTCGGACAACATCACGACTGTAGCTTACATCAACCATCAAGGGGGAACAAGGAGTCCCCTAGCAATGATGGAAGTAACCAAAATTATCAGGTGGGCGGAGGATCACTCTTGCCACCTCTCAGCAATTCACATCCCAGGAGTAGACAACTGGGAGGCGGATTTTCTAAGTTGTCAGACTTTTCATCCGGGGGAGTGGGAACTCCACCCGGAGGTATTTGCCCAGCTGACTCAGCTATGGGGCACTCCAGAATTGGATCTGATGGCGTCCCGTCAGAATGCCAAACTTCCTCTTTATGGGTCCAGGTCCCGGGATCCCCAGGCGGTGTTGATAGATGCTCTAGCAGCGCCTTGGTCCTTTAATCTGGCCTATGTGTTTCCACCGTTTCCTCTCCTCCCTCGTCTGGTTGCCAGAATCAAGCAGGAGAGGGCGTCAGTGATTCTAATAGTTCCTGCGTGGCCACGCAGGACCTGGTATGCAGACCTAGTGGACATGTCATCCGTTCCACCATGGACTCTGCCAATGAGGCAGGACCTTCTACTTCAAGGTCCTTTCAAACATCCAAATCTAATTTCTCTGCTTGGAGATTGAACGCCTAATTCTATCTAAGCGTGGGTTATCGATACCCTGATTCAGGCTAGAAAGCCTGTCACCAGGAAAATCTACCATAAGATTTGGCGAAAATATCTTTGTTGGTGCAAATCCAAGGGTTACTCATGGAGTAAGATTAGGATTCCCAGGATTTTGTCTTTTCTCCAAGATGGATTGGAGAAAGTATTGTCAGCTAGTTCCTTAAAGGGACAGATATCTGCTTGGTCTATTCTTTTACACAAACGTCTGGCGGAGGTACCAGACGTTCAAGCGTTTACGCAGGCTTTGGTCAGAATCAAGCCTGTTTATAGACCTGTGGCTCCGCCATGGAGTCTGAATTTAGTCCTTTCAGTTCTGCAAGGGGTTCCGTTTGAACCTTTACATTCCAAAGATATTAAGCTTTTATCTTGGAAAGTTTTGTTTTTGGTAGCTATCTCTTCTGCTCGAAGAGTTTCAGAGTTATCTGCTTTACAGTGTGACTCACCTTACTTGGTGTTCCATGTAGATAAGGTAGTTTTACGTACCAAACCCGGTTTTCTTCCTAAGGTTGTGTCTAATAAGAATATTAACCAGGAAATTGTTGTTCCTTCTCTGTGTCCTAATAAAGTTTCTAAGAAGGAACTACTATTACACAATCTTGATGTGGTTCGTGCTCATTCTACCAGAACAGTGGCTTCCACATGGGCTTTTAAAAATGAGGCTTCTGTTGAACAGATTTGTAAGGCAGCGACTTGGTCTTCGCTGCATACTTTTTCCAAATTTTCAAAATTCGATACTTTTGCTTCTTTAGAGGCTATTTTTGGGAGAAAGGTTTTACAAGCAGTGGTGCCTTCCGTTTAAGGTACCTGTCTTGTTCCCTCCCTTCATCCGTGTCCTAAAGCTTTGGTATTGGTATCCCACAAGTAAAGGATGAACCCGTGGACTGGATACACCTTACAAGAGAAAACAGAATTTATGCTTACCTGATAAATTACTTTCTCTTGTGTTGTATCCAGTCCACGGCCCGCCCTGGCTATTAGTCAGGTAGATTTTTAGTTTAAACTACAGTCACCACTGCACCCTATGGCTTCTCCTTTTTTCTTTCTAACCTTCGGTCGAATGACTGGGGGGTGGAGCTAGAGGGGGAGCTATATGGACAGCTCTGCTGTGTGCTCTCTTTGCCACTTCCTGTAGGGAATGAGAATATCCCACAAGTAAAGGATGAACCCGTGGACTGGATACACCACAAGAGAAAGTAATTTATCAGGTAAGCATAAATTCTGTTTTTTTTCTTTGAAAACGTACCCCTGAAGGGGGTTAGTTTTTCTTGAGCAGCCCGGTGTTTAGAGGCAAATGGCTTAACTATTTATGGTCTTAGGTGGTGTAGGGTTCCCTACCTCGATAGACATGGCATTATCTGTGACAGATTTTGTTCACCGGACCCCCTGTATATATATTAATCTGTGGTGGTAGGAGTTAGCCTGCTTTTGCAAGCCGCCAGGAGTTAAGGGATTAAAGCTGTTCCTACATGAATGAGAGGTCCCTTTTTCCTAAGAACTTCTTCTTGCTAGTGAAGTCGACAGGGAATCTTAGTTTGATTTGGGTGAAACTAACTTTCATTTTTTAAACTATTATATGTTTAATCGTGTATTACATGTTTAACTGTAAAGGGGTGCTTAATGTTACGCCCACAATGGGCGGAGCTTCATACGCGCCTTTTAGGTGAGCGCCATTACTTAGGTATGTTTTCTTGGCGGCTCCGGTTGTCTACGCCCACGATGGGCGGAGCATGGTTAACCGCCATAGGGCGCGCACTATGGCTCTCTCCGTCAGAACGCCGTATGCCTCCTCAGCTGTGTTTACACAAGTGATACAGCGGAGAGGCCTTTGCGCTGTCCGGAGAGCCTTGAGGGGAATGTGTCTCTTTCCTCGGCCATATCAGACAGAGAGACGTTACCGGCATATTATATATGCACAAGACTGATTAAAGTTCCAAAACTAATGGAGATTTTGAGTATACGTTGCCGTTTTCCCTGTTTCTATTGAATCATAGGTGACAGTGCACAGCTGTTTATACGTTCTATTGATTATACACAAGATGCAACAGCACCAATGTTACTGTTCCCCATGTCTCAGAGTAATCCGCTTACAGATGGGATTCTGATAAGCTTGCATACCTTTCACACGAACTGTGGGGTTTATTGAAATTAACCCCTTAATGACCATAGCACTTTTCCATTTTCTGTCCGTTTGGGACCAAGGCTATTTTTACATTTTTGCGGTGTTTGTGTTTAGCTGTAATTTTCGTCTTACTCGTTTACTGTACCCACACATATTATATACCGTTTTTCTCGCCATTAAATGGACTTTATAAAGATACCATTATTTTCATCATATCTTATAATTTACTATAAAGAAAATTATAAAATGAGGAAAAAATGGAAAAAACATACTTTTTCTAACTTTGACCCCCAAAATCTGTTACACATCTACAACCACCAAAAAACACCCATGCTAAATAGTTTCTAAATTTTGTCCAGAGTTTAGAAATACACAATGTTTACATGTTCTTTGCTTTTTTTGCAAGTTATAGGGCCATAAATAGAAGGCCGCAAAATGCCATTGCGCAGCACACGTGTATAATGCCCAGCAGTGAAGGGGTTAATTAGGGAGCATGTAGGGAGCTTTTTGGGGTAATTTTAGCTTTAGTGTAATGTAGTAGACAACCCAAAGTTTTGATCTAGGCCCATTTTGGTATATTTCATACCACCATTTCACCGCCAAATGCAATAAAATAAAAAAAAAACTTTAAATTTTTCCAAATTTTAGGTTTCTCACTGAAATCATTTACAAACAGCTTGTGTAATTATGGCACAAATGGTTGTAAATGTTTCTCTGGGATCCCCTTTGTTCAGAAATAGCAGACATATATGGCTTTGGCGTTGCTTTTTGGTATTTAGAAGGCCGCTAAATGCCGCTGCGCATCACACGTGTATTATGGCTAGCAGTGAAAGGGGTTAATTAGGTAGCTTGTAGGGTTAATTTTAGCTTTAGTGTAGAGATCAGCCTCCCACCTGACACATCACCCCCCCCCACGATCCCTCTCTTACCTCCCCCACCCCACAATTGTCCCCACCATCTTAAGTACTGGCAGAAAGTCTGCCAGTACTAAAATAAAAGGCAACCTTTTTTTCTTTTTTTTCCCCTTTGCATATTTACATATGCTGCTGTGTAGGATCCCCCCTTAGCCCCCAACCTCCCTGCCCCCCCCCCCAAACAGCTCTCTAACCTCCCCCTCTACCTTCTTGGCAGCCATCTTGGGTACTGGCAGCTGTCTGCCAGTACCCAGTTTACAATATATAGTCTCTCTTTTTTATTTTGTATTTTATTTTTTTCTGTAATGTAGCCCAAGACCAACCCCCACCCCCTCCCAGAACCCTTAGATTACTTTTTTGGGGCATTTCTTCCCCCCCCCCCCCTTCCTCCCACTTATACTTGATCATTTCTGTAGTGTAGCGGTTCCCACCCGCTCCCTCCCCGTGCACGTGCCCGCCGCCCCCGACTGTCCTGCCCCCCGATCCCGCCCCCCTCTGTGTCTCAGAATCCATCGATGGCCGCCCACCCTCCTCCCACTGCAGCTCCCACCCACCAACGAATGCGGCCATTGATGTCCGGTGTAGAGAGGGCCACAGAGTGGCTCTCTCTGCACCGTAGGGGTACAAATTGTTATTGCAGGATGCCTCGATATCGAGGCATCCTGCAATAACCGGAAAGCAGCTGAAAGCGATCAGGATCGCTTCCAGCTGCTTTCCAAACCGAGGACGTACGCCATACGTCCTCAGGCATTAACTGTATTTTTTCTGAGGACGTATGGCGTACATCCTCGGTCATTAAGGGGTTAAACAAGCTAAGAGGGGGTTTTCAGTCTATTACAGATCTCATTTCCTGAACTGGGGGTTGCATGCTAGCCCAAAGGTGCACACGCAAATATTAATTTATATGCTAAAAGAGACTGTTTAAAAGATACTAGGTCTCTTCTGTTCAGTGTTAGTTCCCTTTCCTTGAATTGGAACTAGTACACATCTAGCATAAAATTGCAGAGTACAGTATGGTTGTTTAATGTGCGACTGACAACAATATAGTGCTACCTAAGTACACAAGAACAAGTTACCTTTGTATTTAAAGAGACAGTTTGTGTGACAACTGTTTATTTCATTAAAGTGACAGTTTATTATTACAAGACTGTACTTTTGGCTTGACTATGGTCATTCTAACCACTTTCTCCTGTGGCGTCCCACATTTTATTTTGGCCCACATGCAGACTCAGGGTGTGTGGACTCGGTCAGATTTTCTACTTCCACTTAATAGTCTGGAGTTGAGAGCATTATTTAATGTGATTCAGGCTTGGCCTCAGTTGGCTTCGGCCAAGTTCATCCATTTTCAGTCGGATAACATCTCGACGTTGGCTTACATCAACCATCAGGGAGGAACAAGGAGTTCCTTAGCGATGGCAGAAGTATCCAGGATAATTCAGTGGGCGGAGGCTCACTTTTGTTATCTGTCAGCAATCTACAGCCCAGGAGTGGACAACTGGGAGGCAGATTTTCTAAGCAGACAGACTCTTCATCCGGGGGAATGGGATCTCCATCCGGAGGTTTTTGCCACCCTGATACTCAGGTGGGGCAGACCGGAGCTAGATTTTATGGCGTCTCGTCAGAATGCCAAGCTCCCGAGATACGGATCCAGATCCAGGGATCCTCAGGCCGAACTGATAGATGCCTAGGCAGTGCCTTGGTCGTTCAACCTGGCTTAGGTGTTTCCACTGTTTACTCTCCTGTCCTGAGTGTTCGCTCGGATCAAGCAGGAGAGGGTTTCAGTGATTCCCGTCGCTCCTACGTGGCCTCGGAGGACTTGGTATGTCGATCTGGTGGACATGTCCTCTCTATCACCGTCGAGGCTTCCATTGAGGCAGAACCTTCTAAGTCAGTGTCCTTTCTTTTTCCAAATTTGTTTTCTCTACAGCTGACTGCTTGGAGATTAAACGCTTATTTTCTAAGCGAGGGTTTTCTGATGCTATCATTGATATCTTGTTTCAGGCAAGTAAGCCTGTTACTAGAAAAATTTACCATAAATATCTTATTGGTGTGAATCCAAGGGTTACTCCTGGAGTAAGGTTCAGAATCATAAGATTTTATCTTTTCTCCAAGAAGGATTGGAGAAAGGGTTGTCAGCAAGTTCCTTAAAGGGACAGTTTTCTGCTTTGTCTATTTTGCTACACAAGCATCTGGCAGATGTTCCAGATATTCAGTTTTTTTGTCAGGCCCTGGCTAGAATCAGGCCTGTGTTTAGACCGATGGCTCCTCGGAGTTTGAGTTTAGTTCTTAATGTTCTTCAAGGGGTTCTGTTTGAACCCATGCCTTCCATAGATATTAAGTTATTATCTTGGAAAGTTTTTTGTTTTTGGTTGCTATTTCTTCTGCTCGTAGATTTTCTGAGCTTTCAGCGTTACAATGTGACTCGCCTTATTTTATTTTCCATTCTGATAAGGTGGTTTTACGTACCAAACCTGGTTTCCTTCCTAAGGTTTTTTCTAATAAGAATATTAAACAGGAAATTGTTGTTCCTTCATTATGTCCTAATCCTTCTTCTAAGAAGGAGCGTCTGTTGCATAACTTGGACGTGGTCCGTGCCCTGACGTTTTACTTGCAGGCTACTAAAAGAATTCCGTCAATCATCTTCATTATTTGTTGTTTTTTCTGGAAAGCGTAGGGGCCAGAAAGCCTTTCTTCTTGGCTGAAGAGTATCATCCGTCTGGCATATGAGACTGCTGGACAGCAGCCTCCTGAAAGAATTACGGCTCATTCCACTAGGGCTGTGGCTTCCTCATGGGCATTTAAAAACGATGCTTCTGTTGAACAGATTTGCAAGGCTGCAACTTGGTCGTCTCTTCACACGTTTTCCAAATTTTCCAAATTTGATACTTTTGCTTCTTCTGAGGCTGTTTTTGGGAGAAAAGTTCTTCAAGCAGTGGTGCCTTCCGTTTTAGGTTCCTGTCTTGTCCCTCCCTTTCATCCGTGTCCTATAGCTTTGGTATTGTATCCCACAAGTAAGGATGAAATCCGTGGACTCGTCATATCTTGTAAAAGATAAGGAAATTTATGCTTACCTGATAAATTTATTTATTTTACGATATGACAAGTCCACGGCCCACCCTGTCATTTCTAAGACAGGTATTTATTTTTTATTAAACTTGAGTCACCTCTGCACCATTGGCTTTTTCTTTCTCTTCCTAACTTCGGTCAAATGACTGGAGGGGGAGGGGAAGGGAGGAGCTATATATACAGCTCTGCTGTGGTGCTCTTTGCCACTTCCTGCTAGCAGGAGGTTAAATCCCACAATTAAGGATGAAATCCGTGGACTCGTCATATCGTAAAAGAAATAAATTTATCAGGTAAGCATAAATTTCCTTTTTTTTACATTTTGGCAGCCACCAGAGGGCGCTACAGCAGAGTGTTATTGAGTGTGGGAAATGTCATTACAAGGAGTAAAACATAAGCATTTGAGAGGATTTCTGAGTGTGCACTAAACCACTATGCACAGTGTGAGACAGACTTGGCACTTCAGTTTTTACAGTTTGTGCCTGAGTGAGACGGCAGATCACTTTCATTTGAAGAGTAGGAAGGACTTGGTAAATGGTTTTTATTTATTTGTGCAATTTCAGATTGTATTTTCAGTGTGGTAGTTGTGTGGTGGGGCCAGGGGTCCATAAAACACATTGTTTTAGCAATATGCAGCAGTGTATTTATGATTATTTGACAATGCTGTAGAAATTCTATATTTAAAACCATGCAGAAATGTTTCCTCCTCAATACACAAATGATAGGTGCCCTTTTGGCAGATATGATTATTCTATTTTATATATATATTTTGATTACATTCCATTTGAATGCCCCTTTATGCAAGTACTTTCTAGATGCCAGGAGGCATTTTGGCTAAGATGTTATACTCTCGGACTAAGATTGCTCGGTGTTTGAAATGAGACAGGTTAACTTAACATTGTCCGTTTACACTACAGCTGACTTAATTTTGAAATACATACAAACAAGCCTAAATCCGCATTTAACCAGATCTAATGGTATGAGACTGAGTACCACAGCTTATGGTTCCACCAACACCATATAGAGTACAGTACTTTCAAAATCCATAAGTACAGCTGACTGATGGGAACATTTGTACACCAGATATGAAGTGGTGCTCTTGGTTGGGGAGAATGTGTGTTGAAGGGGAACCCAAACATATGTCAACCTTTCAAAAGTACTTTCTTCTACAAGATACCAGTCCACGGATTTCATCCTTAATTGTGGGATATTATCCTCCTGCTAACAGGAAGTGGCAAAGAGCACCACAGCAGAGCTGTATATATAGCTCCTCCCGTCCCCTCCACCCCCAGTCATTCTCTTTGCCTGTGTTATATTAGGAAGGGGTAAACAAAATAATTTTCGTTCCTTTCGGAACTTTAAAGGAGGACCCTCTTCTTCTACAAAGCAGGAAGGGAATTTTACCCAATCTAAGTCAGTCTGGAGACCCAATCAGAACTGGAATAAAGGTAAACAATCCAAAAAGCCCGCTGCTACTAAGAAGACAGCATGAAGGGGTGGCCCCCGATCCGGGACCAGATCTAGTAGGGGGCAGACTCTCTTTCTTTGCCCAGGCTTGGGCAAGAGATGTTCAGGACCCCTGGGCACTAGAAATAGTGACCCACGGTTATCAATTGGAATTCAAGGACTTTCTCCCAAGAGGGAGATTTCATCTTTCAAAATTATCTGCAAACCAGATATAAAGAGAGGTGTTCTTACGCTGTGTAAAAGACCTTTTTACCATGGGAGTAATTTGTCCAGTTCCAAAATTGGAACAGGGACAGGGGTTTTACTCAAATCTATTTGTGGTTCCCAAAAAAGAGGGAACTTTCAGACCCATCTTAGACCTCGTGTCTAAACAAGTTTCTCAGAGTTCCATCATTCAAGATGGAGACTATACGAACAATTTTACCAATGATCCAGGAGGGTCAATGTATGACTACCGTGGACTTGAAGGATGCTTACCTTTTATATTCCTATCCACAAGGATCATTATCAGTTTCTAAGGTTTGCCTTTCTGGACAAACATTATCAGTTCGTAGCTCTTCCCTTGGGTTGGCCACAGCACCCAGAATCTTCACAAAGGTTCTAGGGTCTCTTTTGGCGGTTCTCAGACCGCGAGGCATAGCAGTGGCACCTTATCTGGACGATATCCTGATCCAGGCGTCAACATATCATCTGACAAAATCTCACACCGACACAGTGCTGTCTTTTCTGAGAAATCACGGTTGGAAGGTGAACATAGAGAAAAGTTCACTTGTCCCACAGACAAGGGTTCCTTTCTTGGGAACTCTGATAGACTCTGTAGCCATGAAAATATTTCTGACGGAGGTCAGAAAATCAGATTCTAAATACTTGCCGAGCACTTCAGTCCTTTCCTCGGCCATCAGTGGCTCAGTGTATGGAGGTAATTGGATTAATGGTAGCGGCAATGGACATCATTCCATTTGCTCGCTTTCATCTCAGACCGCTGCAGCTGTGCATGCTCGGACAGTGGAATGTGGATTATGCGAATTTATCTCCTCCGATAAATCTGGATCATCTGTCCCAGGGGACTTGCTTCCGCAGACCCTCGTGGGTGATAGTGACAACGGACGCCAGCCTTCTGTGTCAGCAGTCTGGAATTCCCTGAAGGCTCAGGGTGTTTGGACTCAGGTGGAGTCTCTGCTTCCAATCAATATTCTGGAACTGAGAGCAATATTCAATGCGCTTCAGGCATGGCCTCAGTTGGCTTTGGCCAAATTCATCAGATTCCAGTCGGACAACATCACGACTGTGGCCTATATCAATCATCAGGGGGGAACAAGGAGTTTCTTAGCGATGAGAGAGGTATCCAAGATAATCTGTCACCTGTCAGCAATCCACATCCCAGGAGTAGAGAACTGGGAAGCGGATTTTCTAAGCTGACAGACTTTTCAAAATGCCAAGCTTCCAAGATACGGATCCAGGTCGAGGGATCCCCAGGCCGAACTGATAGATGCCTTGGCAGTCCCTTTTATCGTTCAGCCTAGCTTATGTGTTTCCATCGTTTCCTCTCCTTCCACGCGTGATCGCTCGAATCAAGCAGGAGAGAGCTTCAGTGATCCTGATAGCGCCTGCGTGGCCACACAGGACTTGGTATGCGGATCTAGTGGACATGTCCGCTACCACCGTGGAAACTTACTTTGAGACAGGACCTTCTCATTCGAGGTCCTTTCCAACATCCAAATCTAACTTCTCTGCAGCTGACTGTGTGGAGATTGAACGCTTGATTTTATCGAAGCGAGGATTCTCTGATTCTGTTATCAGTACTTTGATACAGGCTAGAAAGCCTGTCAATAGAAAAATCTATCATAAGATATGGCGTAAATATCTTTATTGGTGTGAATCCAAGGGCTACTCCTGGAGTAAAGTTAGGATTCCTAGGATTCTGTCTTTTCTCCAAGAAGGATTGGAGAAAGGTTTATCAGCTAGTTCCTTAAAGGGACAAATTTCTGCGTTGTCAATTTTGTTTCATAAACGTTTGACAGATGTGCCAGATGTTTAGTCTTTTTGTCAGGCTCTAACCAGAATTAAGTCTGTATTTAGACCAATTACTCCTCCCTGGAGTTTGAATTTAGTTCTTCGAGTTCTTCAAGGGGTTCCGTTTGAACCTTTGCATTCCATAGATATAAAATTATTATCTTGGAAAGTTCTATTTTTGGTTGCTATTTCTTTGGCTCGAAGAGTTTCTGAGCTTTCAGCGCTACAGTGTGATTCTCCTTATCTCATTTCTTCTGTTAAGTGTGATCAGTCCACGGGTCATCATTACTTCTGGGATATTACTCCTCCCCAACAGGAAGTGCAAGAGGATTCACCCAGCAGAGCTGCATATAGCTCCTCCCCTCTACGTCACTCCCAGTCATTCTCTTGCACCCAACGACTAGATAGGATGTGTGAGAGGACTATGGTGATTATACTTAGTTTTATATCTTCAATCAAAAGTTTGTTATTTTAAAATAGCACCGGAGTGTGTTATTACCTCTCTGGCAGAGTTTGAAGAAGAATCTACCAGAGTTTTGCTATGATTTTAGCCGGAGTAGTTAAGATCATATTGCTGTTCTCGGCCATCTGAGGAGTGAGGTAAACTTCAGATCAGGGGACAGCGGGCAGATGAATCTGCATAGAGGTATGTAGCAGTTTTTATTTTCTGACAATGGAATTGATGAGAAAATCCTGCCATACCGATATAATGTCATGTATGTATACTTTACACTTCAGTATTCTGGGGAATGGTACTTCACTAGAATTACACTGTAAGAAATACATAAAGCTGTTTAATAACTAGAGATTATGTTTAACGTTTTTGCTGGAATGTAAAATCGTTTTCATTTGCTGAGGTACTGTGTGAATAAATGTTTGGGCACTATTTTTCCACTTGGCAGTTGCTTAATCTGTTTTTCTGACAGTTTCTGTTCTCCCTCACTGCTGTGTGTGAGGGGGAGGGGCCGTTTTTTGGCGCTTTTTCTATGCATCAAATATTTCAGTCAGCAACTCATTGTATTCCCTGCATGATCCGGTTCATCTCTACAGAGCTCAGGGGTCTTCAAAACTTATTTTGAGGGAGGTAATTTCTCTCAGCAGAGCTGTGAGAATTATAGTTTGACTGAGATAAAAAACGTTTATTCTGTAATTTGTTTCCTGCTTTCAGAATTTGTTATCTTTGCTAATGGGATTAAACCTTTGCTAAAGTTGTGTTGTTTACAAGGATTGAGGCTATAACTGTTTCAATTTATTAATTTTCAGCTGTCATAGATCTTCTGTGCTTCTTAAAGGCACAGTACATTTTAATATTATTCTAATTGAATTGTATTTCCAAGTTGCAAGTTTATTTGCTAGTGTGTTAAACATGTCTGATTCAGAGGATGATACCTGTGTCATTTGTTGCAATGCCAAAGTGGAGCCCAATAGAAATTTATGTACTAACTGTATTGATGCTACTTTAAATAAAAGTCAATCTGTACAAATTGAACAAATTTCACCAATCAACGAGGGGAGAGTTATGCCGACTAACTCGCCTCACGTGTCAGTACCTACATCTCCCGCTCAGAGGGAGGTGCGTGATATTGTAGCGCCGAGTACATCTGGGCGGCCATTACAAATCACATTACAGGATATGGCTACTGTTATGACTGAGGTTTTGGCTAAATTACCAGAACTAAGAGGTAAGCGTGATCACTCTGGGGTGAGAACAGAGTGCGCTGATAATATTAGGGCCATGTCAGACACTGCGTCACAGGTGGCAGAACATGAGGACGGAGAACTTCATTCTGTGGGTGACGGTTCTGATCCAAACAGACTGGATTCAGATATTTCAAATTTTAAATTTAAACTGGAAAACCTCCGTGTATTACTAGGGGAGGTGTTAGCGGCTCTGAATGATTGTAACACAGTTGCAATACCAGAGAAAATGTGTAGGTTGGATAAATATTTTGCGGTACCGACGAGTACTGAGGTTTTTCCTATACCTAAGAGACTTACTGAAATTGTTACTAAGGAGTGGGATAGACCCGGTGTGCCGTTCTCACCCCCTCCGATATTTAGAAAAATGTTTCCAATAGACGCCACCACAAGGGACTTATGGCAAACGGTCCCTAAGGTGGAGGGAGCAGTTTCTACCTTAGCTAAGCGTACCACTATCCCGGTGGAGGATAGCTGTGCTTTTTCAGATCCAATGGATAAAAAGGCAGAGGGTTACCTTAAGAAAATGTTTGTTCAACAAGGTTTTATATTGCAACCCCTTGCATGCATTGCGCCGATCACGGCTGCAGCGGCATTCTGGATTGAGTCTCTGGAAGAGAACATTGGTTCAGCTACTCTGGACGACATTACGGACAGGCTTAGAGTCCTTAAACTAGCTAATTCATTCATTTCGGAGGCCGTAGTACATCTTACTAAACTTACGGCGAAGAATTCAGGATTCGCCATTCAGGCACGCAGGGCGCTGTGGCTAAAATCCTGGTCAGCTGATGTTACTTCTAAGTCTAAATTGCTTAATATACCTTTCAAAGGGCAGACCTTATTCGGGCCCGGGTTGAAAGAGATTATCGCTGACATTACAGGAGGTAAAGGCCATGCCCTGCCTCAGGACAAAGCCAAAGCCAAGACTAGACAGTCTAATTTTCGTTCCTTTCGTAATTTCAAAGCAGGAGCAGCATCAACTTCCTCTGCACCAAAACAGGAAGGAGCTGTTGCTCGCTACAGACAAGGCTGGAAACCTAACCAGTCCTGGAACAAGGGCAAGCAGACTAGGAAACCTGCTGCTGCCCCTAAAACAGCATGAATTGAGGGCCCCCGATCCGGGATCGGATCTAGTGGGGGGCAGACTTTCTCTCTTCGCCCAGGCTTGGGCAAGAGATGTTCAGGATCCCTGGGCGCTAGAGATAATATCTCAGGGATACCTTCTGGACTTCAAATACTCTCCTCCAAGAGAGAGATTTCATCTGTCAAGATTGTCAACAATCCAGACAAAGAAAGAGCCGTTTCTACGCTGCGTACAAGAGCTCTTGTTAATGGGAGTAATCCATCCAGTTCCACGATCGGAACAGGGACAGGGGTTTTACTCAAATCTGTTTGTGGTTCCCAAAAAAGAGGGAACTTTCAGACCAATCCTGGACTTAAAGATCCTAAACAAATTCCTAAGAGTTCCATCGTTCAAGATGGAGACTATTCGGACAATTTTACCTATGATCCAAGAGGGTCAATACATGACCACTGTAGATTTAAAAGATGCTTACCTTCACATACCGATTCACAAAGATCATTATCGGTACCTAAGGTTTGCCTTCCTAGACAGGCATTACCAGTTTGTGGCTCTTCCATTCGGATTGGCTACAGCTCCAAGAATCTTCACAAAGGTTCTGGGTGCTCTTCTGGCGGTACTAAGACCGCGGGGAATCTCGGTAGCTCCATACCTAGACGACATTCTGATACAAGCTTCAAGCTTTCAAACTGCCAAGTCTCATACAGAGTTAGTGCTGGCATTTCTAAGGTCACATGGATGGAAGGTGAACGAAAAGAAAAGTTCACTCGTTCCACTCACAAGAGTTCCCTTCCTGGGGACTCTTATAGATTCTGTAGAAATGAAGATTTACCTGACAGAGGACAGGCTAACAAGACTTCAAAGTGCTTGCCGCACCCTTCATTCCATTCAACACCCGTCAGTGGCTCAATGCATGGAGGTAATCGGCTTAATGGTAGCGGCAATGGACATAGTACCCTTTGCACGCTTACACCTCAGACCACTGCAACTGTGCATGCTAAGTCAGTGGAATGGGGATTACTCAGACTTATCCCCTTCTCTGAATCTGGATCAAGAGACCAGAAATTCTCTTCTATGGTGGCTTTCTCGGCCACATCTGTCCAGGGGGATGCCATTCAGCAGACCAGACTGGACAATTGTAACAACAGACGCCAGCCTTCTAGGTTGGGGTGCCGTCTGGAATTCTCTGAAGGCTCAGGGACAATGGAGTCAGGAGGAGAGTCTCCTGCCAATAAACATTCTGGAATTGAGAGCAGTTCTCAATGCCCTCCTGGCTTGGCCCCAGTTGACAACTCGGGGGTTCATCAGGTTTCAGTCGGACAACATCACGACTGTAGCTTACATCAACCATCAGGGAGGGACAAGAAGCTCCCTAGCTATGATGGAAGTATCAAAGATAATTTGCTGGGCAGAGTCTCACTCTTGCCACCTGTCAGCAATCCACATCCCGGGAGTGGAGAACTGGGAGGCGGATTTCTTAAGTCGTCAGACTTTTCATCCGGGGGAGTGGGAACTTCATCCGGAGGTCTTTGCCCAAATACTTCGACGTTGGGGCAAACCAGAGATAGATCTCATGGCGTCTCGACAGAACGCCAAGCTTCCTCGTTACGGGTCCAGATCCAGGGATCCAGGAGCAGTCCTGATAGATGCTCTGACAGCACCTTGGGACTTCAGGATGGCTTACGTGTTTCCACCCTTCCCGTTGCTTCCTCGATTGATTGCCAGAATCAAACAAGAGAGAGCATCAGTGATTCTAATAGCACCTGCGTGGCCACGCAGGACTTGGTATGCAGACCTGGTGGACATGTCATCCTGTCCACCTTGGTCTCTACCTCTGAAACAGGACCTTCTGATACAGGGTCCCTTCAAACATCAAAATCTAACTTCTCTGAAGCTGACTGCTTGGAAATTGAACGCTTGATTTTATCAAGACGTGGGTTTTCTGAGTCAGTTATTGATACCTTAATACAGGCTAGGAAACCTGTTACCAGAAAGATTTACCATAAGATATGGCGTAAATACCTATATTGGTGTGAATCCAAAGGTTACTCTTGGAGTAAGGTTAGGATTCCTAGGATATTGTCTTTTCTACAAGAAGGTTTAGAAAAGGGTTTATCTGCTAGTTCATTAAAGGGACAGATCTCAGCTCTGTCCATTCTGTTACACAAACGTCTGTCAGAAGTTCCTGACGTCCAGGCTTTTTGTCAGGCTTTGGCCAGAATTAAGCCTGTGTTTAAAACTGTTGCTCCACCATGGAGTTTAAACCTTGTTCTTAATGTTTTACAGGGCGTTCCGTTTGAACCCCTTCATTCCATTGATATAAAGTTGTTATCTTGGAAAGTTCTATTTTTAATGGCTATTTCCTCGGCTCGAAGAGTCTCTGAATTATCAGCCTTACATTGTGATTCTCCTTATTTGATTTTTCATTCGGATAAGGTAGTCCTGCGTACTAAACCTGGGTTCTTACCTAAGGTAGTTACTAACAGGAATATCAATCAAGAGATTGTTGTTCCTTCTTTATGCCCAAATCCTTCTTCAAAAAAGGAACGTCTACTGCACAACCTGGATGTAGTCCGTGCTCTAAAATTTTACTTACAGGCAACTAAGGAATTTCGACAAACGTCTTCTCTGTTTGTCATTTACTCTGGGCAGAGGAGAGGTCAAAAAGCTTCCGCTACCTCTCTTTCTTTTTGGCTTCGTAGCATAATTCGTTTAGCTTATGAGACTGCTGGACAGCAGCCTCCTGAAAGAATTACAGCTCATTCTACTAGAGCTGTGGCTTCCACTTGGGCCTTCAAGAATGAGGCCTCTGTTGAACAGATTTGCAAGGCTGCAACTTGGTCTTCGCTTCATACTTTTTCCAAATTTTACAAATTTGACACTTTCGCTTCATCGGAGGCTATTTTTGGGAGAAAGGTTCTTCAGGCAGTGGTTCCTTCTGTATAAAGAGCCTGCCTATCCCTCCCGTCATCCGTGTACTCTTGCTTTGGTATTGGTATCCCAGAAGTAATGATGACCCGTGGACTGATCACACTTAACAGAAGAAAACATAATTTATGCTTACCTGATAAATTCCTTTCTTCTGTAGTGTGATCAGTCCACGGCCCGCCCTGTTTTTAAGGCAGGTAAATATTTTTAAATTTATACTCCAGTCACCACTTCACCCTTGGCTTTTCCTTTCTCGTTGGTCCTTGGTCGAATGACTGGGAGTGACGTAGAGGGGAGGAGCTATATGCAGCTCTGCTGGGTGAATCCTCTTGCACTTCCTGTTGGGGAGGAGTAATATCCCAGAAGTAATGATGACCCGTGGACTGATCACACTACAGAAGAAAGGAATTTATCAGGTAAGCATAAATTATGTTTTTTCATTCTGATAAGGTGGTTTTACGTACCAAACCTGGTTTTCTTCCTAAGGTTGTTTCGAATAAGAATATTAATCAGGAAATTGTTGTTTCTTCCTTGTGTCCTAATCCTTCTTCTAGCAAGGAGTGTCTGTTACATAACTTGGACATGGTCCGTGCCATAAAGTTTTACTTACAGGCAACTAAGGATTTCCGTCAATCATCTTCATTGTTTATTCTGGAAAGCGTAGGGGTCAGAAAGCTAAGGCTACCTCTTTCTTTTTGGCTGAGAAGTATCATCCGCCTGGCATATGAGACTGCTGGACAGCAGCCTCCTGAAAGAATTACGGCTCATTCTACAAGGGCTGTGGCTTCCACATGGGCTTTTTAAAACGATGCATCTGTTGAACAGATTTGTAAGGCTGCGACTTGGTCGCCCCTTCATACTTTTTCCAAATTTTCCAAATTTGATACTTTTGCTTCTTCTGAGGCTGTTTTTGGGAGAAAAGTTCTTCAAGCAGTGGTGCCTTCCGTTTAGGTTCCTGTCTTGTCCCTCCGTTTCATCTGTGTCCTGTTGCTTTGGTATTGTATCCCACAAGTAAGGATGAAATCCGTGGACTCGTCGTATCTTGTAGAAGAAAAGGAAATTTATGCTTACCTGATAAATTGATTTCTTCTACGATACGACGAGTCCACGGTCCTCCCTGTCAATTTAAGACAGATTATGTTTTTTATTATTTACAACTTCAGTCACCTCTGCACCTTTTAGCTTTTCTTTTCTCTTCCTATAACCTTCGGTCGAATGACTGGAGGGGAAGGGAGGAGCTATATATACAGCTCTGCTGTGGTGCTCTTTGCCACTTCCTGTTAGCAGGAGGATAATATCCCACAAGTAAGGATGAAATGCGTGGACTCGTATCGTAGAAGAAATCAATTTATCAGGTAAGCATAAATTTTTGACAGATCAATTATGTACAATTTTAAATTCACAGAAGTATTTTTGTTGCACATTTACAAATATGATTCTTTAAATTGTGATCTCTTCTGCTATTTTTTTTATCATGCATGTCGAACACTGTTGATTTAGGGGATGGCAATGTGCAGAAATTTTACCTCCTGTTGGTGTCTGTGTTGGCTATGTCTTTGTGCTTTTGTTGGTGTCTCTATGAGTGTGTATTTTTTTCCTATGTATCTTTCTATGAGGGTTTGTGTGCATTTTCTTTGGATGTCTCTGAGGGTATGTGTTTATGTATGTCTTTGTATGTTTTCTGTGGGTGTCTCTCTGTGTGTATGTCTTTGTTTGTTTCCTTCTTAATACAGGGAGAGTCCACAGCTGCATTCATTACTTGTGGGAATACAGAACCTGGCCACCAGGAAGAGTCAAAGACACCCCAGCCAAAGGCTTAAATACTTCCCTCATTCCCCAATCATTCTTTGCCTTTCATCACAGGAGGTTGGCAGAGAAGTGTTAGAAGATTTCGGAGTAGTTCCTTAGGAAGGATATCTGCCCTTCGAGATGGGACTGGAGTTTTAAGTAGTTTTGTCAGCCTCTCAGGGAGAGCATTGACGAAAGTTAGAGTCTGGAGATGCAGGTGGAGTCTTTCTGCGACACCATCCAGACTCATATTAACAGCTCATTACAAACAAACAGAGGAGTGTGCGCCGAGTGTAGTAAACCAAGCTCCTAAATATACCCAAGTATCCCCCACGATAGGTAAAAGTAAAAAAACAGTCAAATCATAAGTTAGGAGCGCTAAAGGTGTATATAAATATTACAAGGTCTAAAAAGAAGTGAATTACTTCAGTAAACCTAAAAGATACTCATTGGTAAGCAAGAAAAAAGTGCATATGTAGATTTAATTACACTTAATATACAAAAATAAAAACTATAGCAGATATTATATACCTACAAGCATTCATAAAAATCGGACGTCTCCGAAATATGCAAATAAAAACAATAGCCCTAAATATTGCCACCACAGAAAGGATAGTCAATTAGGAGAGTCCAGTAAAAAAAAACGCTGACTTGTAACAATCCCAATATTTAAAAAACGATATGCTTCCAAGACAGGTTATTTGTACTGTTAGCAATCCCTGGTAAATGGGTGTCTATTACCTTATTCCTTCAGGGTTATATCCCGGTATAGGGGACAGTAAGCTCACAGATTGCTCCGCTTACGTAGAAATTCAGGTACACAGCCGTTGTGGCCACATGTGTGGGAGCTGTCGGAGTACTCCGATCCAATTGGCTGATATTGGTTTCTTTTAAAACCGAAAACACTTCCCAGCTGATTGATCTTTATATCCTTGCTGTAGTAAAGAACGTATCCACTCTTAAGTGCAGTTAGCATGCAGGATACCTTGATGTACTTGTGAAAGTTTTTCTGACAGGAATCTTATTCAACCGGCCGTGCCAGAGTCCTTGTCAGTTGTGTAAAACAGAGAGATATATAGATGCAGACACAGGCTCCAGGTGTCTTTGCTAGTTTACTAGTATCTCGGCTTGGTGTCTACCTGTATAAGGATCCCAGCAGACAACTACGTTCTCAATGTTAGAGATATAGATTCTTCAGAATTTATGGATTATTTTTACTGCAACTCGTTTGCAAAACATCAACGCGTTTCTCCCTTTGTGAGGGCTTTTTCAAGATGATGGTGTTGCAATCCAAAGCTTCCTTTAAAGTCTGTTCCATCCTGTCTTCAAGACTAGGATAGAGGGAAGCCTTTCTGTAGTGCGTAAGGGTTCTTCCCTCCTTTGGAGTCATTGTCCCAGTGCCTATCGCAGAGAGAGGTTTGGGATACTATTCTAACATTTTCGTGGTCCCAAAGGATGAGGGATTTATCCGTTCAGTTCTGAACCTAAAGTGCTTAAACAAATTTCTAAATGTCCCCTCGTCAAGATGGAGACAATAAGGTCCATCCTTCCTTTAATTCAGGAAGAGCAGTTTATGACCACTATAGAGGCATTCTTTCACCTTTCAATCCACAGGGACCACTTCCAGTTCCTCAGGTTTGCGTTCCTGGACCAGCACTTCCATTTCAATGCACTTCCGTTTGGTCCAGCTACTGCTCTAAGAATTTTTATGAGGGTTCTAAGGGCTCTTCTAGCAGTTGCCAGAACCTGGGATGTAGCAGTTGCTTCCTACACGGACGATATTCTGGTACAAGCACCATCATTTTGTCTGGCGGAAGACAATTCTCTCATTCCAAGCACCAGGGTGGAATTCCTGGGCACAATAGAAATACTCTATATATCTATGGAATCTATTAACAGACCAGAGACGTTGCAAGCTAGCTTCAACGTGTCTTGCCCTCTAGACCTCATTAAGGCCATCTGTGGCTCAGTGTATGGAGATGATTGGTCTCATGGTGTCCGGCATGGACATTGTTCTTCTTGCCAGGTTCCATCTCAGGCCGTTGCGACTGTGCATGCTGAAGCAGATCATTTTGATCTGTCTCAACAGATTTCTCTGGACAACCGGTCGAGAGAATCCCTCTCTTGGTGGCTCTGTCCGAATCACCTGTCCCGAGAGACATCATTTTTAAGACCATCCTGGGCAAGTCTGTCAGGATGGGGAGCGGTTTGGGGCGCCAAGAAGGCGCAGGGCCTGTGGATGCAGGAGGAGAGCTCCCTCCAGTTCGACATTCTAGACCAGAGCTTTCCAAACTTTTCATGTTGGCGACACACTTATTAGACCTACAAAATTTTGCGACACAGTAATTCAGTTGTACAGGCAAACAGGAGGTTAAACTAAATTGTTTTAAGAGATACGGACACATACATAAATAGTATAATAACGAAATGTATTTACAAGTAACCGTATGTATGTGCAAGAATTAAAAAAAAGTTTAACAACACCAATAGCTACTTATTATTTTAATGGAATGCATGAGGTTGATGGGATGAACACAATTTCTGAATATTTGGTGGAATATTAGACACTTGCATTTTCATGAAGCACTTTTAAGCTTCCCCTTCCTATCCTTATATCAAGAGCAGGAGCAGCAATGCACTACTGGAAACTAGCTGCAAAAAACAACCCTTTGACTTCTGACTTCAGCTCAGCGTTTAAGTTGCTACCCTCAGAGCTCGGTGAGTCCGATTGACTACTGCTTGCGCTGCAAAAACACTGCTGTCGCACTCACTGACTACACGTGCAATCACATGCCAATTAAGGAGACTACACGTGCAGTCAGGAGTCAATGTGCCGCCAATCAGAATTGTTTCAGTTCCCACTGAGCTGCACCAATAGGTTAAGATGATCTGTGACCCCCTAGGTATCAGTCACGTGTCAACCATGTGATATGCGTAGCAGGCAGGCGGAAAGTCAGAAACAAAAAAAAAATGTTTTAAAATTAAATTTAAAAAAATTTGTGCTGAAGCAGGGACACACCTACACACTGCTGCCGACACACTAGTGTGTCCCGACACACAGTTTGGAAAGCACTGTTCTAGACCTTCGGACAACACTCAATGCTATGAAGGTTTGGCCCCTACTGGGTATGTCCCAATTTATCTGATCCCATACAGACAATATATCCTCAGTGGCTTACATCAGCCATCAGGGGGGGAACAAGAAGCTTCCTGGCATTGAGGGAAGTATTGCGGATTCTAGAGTTGGCGGAGACCCACGTCTTTTCGCTGTCAGCGATCCACATTCTGACAGGTGGGGAATGCCGGAGATAGATCTCAGGGCGTCCCATCTCAATACCTAGCTACCCAGATATGGGTCGAGTTCCAGGGTTCCTCAGGCGGAGTTAATAGATATATTAGCGGTGCCTTGGAGGTTCAGTCTAATTTCTCTTTTCCTGCCATTATCACTCCTTCCTTGAGTGGTGGATCGCATATTTCAGGAGCAGGCGTTAGTGATACTGATTGCTCCATCGTGGCTGCGAAGAATATGGTTCGCTGATCGAGAGGGGATGTCATCATCAACTCCTTGGAGGTTACCTTGTCGCAGGGATCTACTGGAACAAGGCTCCTTTATTCATCAAAATCTAGATTCTCTGAGGCTGACTGCGTGGAGATGGAATGCTTAGTCTTAGCCAAGAGAGGGTTTTCTGAGAGTGTTATCAATACTCTCATTCAAGCTTGTAAGCCAGTTACTCGTCGCATCTTTCATAAGGTGTGGAGGACCTACTTATTCTGGTGTGAAGTATGTGGTTTGTCCTGGCACACAGTAAAGGTTGCCAGGATTCCTTCTTTTCTCCAGGTTGGACTGGAGAAGGGCCTCTCGGCTAGAGGCTCACTGAGCTTCCGGATGTACAGTCTTTAGTTAAGGTTCTGACTAGGATCAGGCCGGCGTTTAGATCTAATGCTCCTCGGAGTTTAATTCTTGTTCTTAAAGTTTTGCAACAGGCTCCGTTTGAGCCTATGCATGAGGTTGACATAAATTTTTTTTTTTGTCTTGGAAGGTTCTTTTTCTACTAGCTATTGCTACTGCGCGCAGAGTCTCTGAGATTGCTGCCTTGCAATGCGACCCTTCTTATCTGGTGTTCCATGCTGATAAGGCTGTTCTACGAACTAAGTTAGGATTTCTTCCTAAGGTTGTGTCAAATCGCAACATCAATCAAGAAATTGTGGTTCCTTCCTTATGTCATGATCCATCTTCATCGAAGGATCGTTTACTGCATAATTTAAATGTGGTTCATGCTTTGAAGTTCTATCTTCAGGCTACAAAGGAATTTAGACAAACTTCTTCTCTGTTTGTTATCTATTCTGGGAAGCGTAGGGGTCAGAGGGCCTCTTCGACTTCCTTATCTTTTTGGTTGAGGAGTATCATCCGCTTAGCATATGAGTCAGCGGGTCTTAAGCCTCCTCAGAGGATTACAGCTCATTCTATGAGAGCAGTGGTTTCCTCTTGGGCCTTCAAGAATGTAGCCTCTATGAATCAGATTTGTAAGGCATGCTACCTGGTCCTCCTTATATACTTTTTCCAAATTTTACAAGTTTGATGTTTTTGCTTCCGCTGAAGCAGCCTTTGGGAGAAAGGTTTTGCAGGCTGTGGTGCCCTCAGATTTGGGGCCGCCTCTCTCTTTTTTACCCTCCCGTTAGCATTCAGTGTCTTCTGTAACTTGGGTATTGTTTCCCACAATTAATGAATGCAGCTGTGAACTCTCCCTGTATTAAGAAGGAAAACATAAATTTTGACTTGCCAAATAATTTCCTTTCCTTCGATACAGGGAGAGTCCACAGCTGCCGCCCGTGTTCTCCGATGGGCTGCCCTAAATTTATTTTGTTTTCTTCTGGCACCTTTTTCACCCTGATATTTCTCCTACTCTTTCCTTGTTCCCTCGGCATAATGACTGGGGAATGAGGGAAGTGGGGGAGGTATTTAAGCCTTTGGCTGGGGTGTCTTTGCCTCCTCTTGTGGCCAGGTTCTGTATTCCCACAAGTAATGAATGCAACTGTGGACTCTCCCTGTATCAAAGGAAAGGAAATTATCTGGTAAGTCATAATGTATGTTTCTTTCATGTAATTGGCAAGACTCCATGAGCTAGTGACGTATGGGATATACAATCCTACCAGGAGGGGCAAAGTTTCCCAAACCTCAAAATGCCTATAAATACACCCCTCACCACACCCACAATTCAGTTTTACAAACTTTGCATCCTATAGAGGTGGTGAATTAAGTTTGTGCTTGATTTTCTACGTTGATATGCGCTTCTCAGCATTTTGAAGGCCAATTCCTCTCAGAGTACAGTGAATGTCAGAGGGATGTGAAGGGAGTATCACCTATTGAATTCTATGGTTTTCCTTGCGGGAAATCTTTTTCATAGGTTCTCTGTTATTGGTCGTAGAGATTCATCTCCTACCTCCTTTTTCAGATCGACAATATACTCTCATATTCCATTACCTCTACTGATGACCATTTCAGTACTGGTTTGGCTATCTGCTATATGTGTATGGTTGTCTTTCAGTAAGTATGTTTTCATTTCTTAAGACACACTCAGCTATGGTTTGGCACTTAATGTATTAATATAAAGTCCTAAATCTATGTATTGTACTTATATTTGCCATGAGTCAGGTTTATGTATATTTTCCTTTTTGCAGACTTTGTTTCATATTTGGGAAAAAACATATTTAGGAAAATATTTTTCTTACCTGGGGTATGTTTTTTTTTTTTCTTTCAATTTGACTGCTTTTTCAATAAATTTTCGTGGGCAAAATTAGGCTTGCAGGATCACAAAATGCTGATGTTAATTGCGTCATTCTTGGTGCGAGAATTTTTTTGGCGCAAAGGTAGGTCTGATGGCGCAACATAATTTCCGGCGTCTTAGTTGACACAGAGTTTCCTTGCACAAGGTTGCGTCCGCAATGACGCGAGTGTGTCATTTCCGGATGTTGGTGCCAAAAAATTTCATTTTGTGTTGTGCGTCATACTTGGCGCCAAATAATTTAATTATTTAAAACCCCATTCCTATATGCCTCTTGCCTTTTTCTATGTCAGAGGGCTATGCTGTTTGCTTTTTTCCCATTCCTGAAACTGCCATATAAGGAAATTGATAATTTTGCTTTATATGTTGTTTTTTCTCTTACATTTGCAAGATGTCTCAATCTGATCCTGTCTCAGAAACCACTGTTGGAACCCTGCTGCCTGATAAGTTTTATCAAAGCTAAGTGTATCTGTTGTAAATTTGTGGAGATTATATCTCCAGCTGTGGTTTGTAATAGTTGTCATGATAAGCTTTTACATGCAGAGAATGTATCCATCAGCAATAGTACAATGCCTGTTGTTCCTTCAACATCTAATTTTATTGCTGATGCGATTCAGAAGGCTTTGTCTGCTATCCCGCTTTCTAATAAACGTAGAAGGTCTTTTAAAACTTCTCGTAAGGTTGATGAAATTTCAACATTGGATATTGAGGAAACTAGTCCTCTTGATATTAAAACTAGTAAGCGTTTAAATTCTGTTTATAAACCTCCTGCGGTTACTCGAGAGGTTTTTCCAGTTCCTGATGCTATTTCTGATATGATTTCTAAGGAATGGAATAGGCCTGGTACTACTTTTATCCCTTCTTCAAGGTTCAAAAAATTGTATCCTTTGCCAGCATTTAGATTGTAGTTTTGGGAAAAGATCCCCAAAGTTGATGGGGCTATTTCTACTCTTGCTAAACGTACTACTATTCCTATGGAAGATAGTACTTCCTTTAAGGACCCTTTAGATAGGAAACTTGAATCTTATCTAAGGAAAGCTTATTTATATTCTGGCTATCTTCTCAGGCCTGCCATTTCTATGGCTGATGTTGCAGCTGCATCAACTTTTTGGTTGGAAAGTTTAGCGCAGCAGGAAATAGATCCTGATTTGTCTAGCATTGTTCGCTTGCTTCAACATGCTAATCATTTTATCTGTGATGCCATTTTTGATATCATCAAAATTGATGTTAAATCTATGTGTCTAGCTATTTTAGCTAGAAGAGCTTTGTGGCTCAAATACTGGAATGCTGACATGGTATCTAAGTCTAGATTAATATCTCTTTCTTTTCAAGGTAATTTATTTGGTTCTCAGTTGGATTCGATTATTTCAACTGTCACTGGGGGGAAGGGAGTTTTTTTGCCTCGGGATAAAAGACCTAAGGGTAAATCTAAAGCTTCTAACCGTTTTCGTTCCTTTCAACAAAATAAGGAACCGAAACCTAATCCTTCCCCCAAAGAATCTGGTTCTAATTGGAAACCTTCTTCAAGTTGGAGTAAATCCAAACCATTTAAGAAACTAAAGCCAGCCCCCAAGTCTGCATGAAGGTGCGGCCCTCATTCCAGCTCAGCTGGTAGGGGACAGATTAAGATTCTTCCAAGACATTTGGGCAGATTCTGTCCAAAATCAATGGATTCAGAGTATTGTCTCTCAAGGATACCAAATAGGATTCAGAGTAAGACCTCCTGTGAGAAGATTTTTTTTATCTCACGCATCCTAGCAAATCCAGTAAAGGCACAGGCTTTTCTGAAGTGTTTCAGACCTGGAGCTTTCAGGGGTAATCATACCAGTTCCATTTCAGGAACAAGGTCTGGATTTTTATTCAAATCTATTCATTGTCCCGAAGAAAGAAAATTCATTCAGGCCAGTTCTGGATCTGAAAATTTTGAATCATTATGTAAGAGTGCCAACTTTCAAAATGGTGACTAAGGACTATTCTGCCTTTTGTTCAGCAAGGGCATTATATGTCCACAATAGACTTACAGGATGCATATCTTCATATTCCGATTCATCCAGACCACTATCGGTTTCTGAGATTCTCTTTTCTAGACAAGCATTACCAATTAGTTGCTCTTCCATTTGGCCTAGCGACAGCTCCAAGAATCTTTTCAAAGGTTCTCGGTGCCCTACTCTCTGTAATCAGAGAATTGGGTATTGCGGTGTTTCCTTATTTGGACGATATCTTGGTACTAGCTCAGTCTTTACATTCTGCAGAATCTCACACGAATCAACTAGTGTTGTTTCTTTAAAGATATGGTTGGAGGATCAATTTACCAAAAAGTTCTTTGATTCCTCAGACCAGGGTCATCTGTTTAGTTTTCCAGATAGATTCAGTGTCCATGACTCTGTCTCTAACAGACAAGAGACGATTAAAATTGGTTTCAGCTTGCCGGAACCTTTAGTCTCTATCATTCCCTTCAGTAGCTATGTGCATGGAAGTTTTAGGTCTCATGACTGCAGCAACGGACGCGATCCCCCTTTGCTCGTTTTCATATGAGACCTCTCTAGCTTTGTATGCTGAACCAAATGGTGCAGGGATTATACAAAGATCTAACAATTAATATCCTTAAATCCCAATGTTCGATTCTCTCTGACTTGGTGGTTAGATCACCATCGTATAGTTCAAGGGACCTCTTTTGCTCGTCCAACCTGGACTGTGATCACAACAGATGCAAGTCTTTCAGGTTGGGGATCTCTGACAGCACAAGGGGTTTGGAAATCTCAAGAGGCGAGGTTACCAATCAATATTTTAGAACTCTGTGCTATTTTCTCCAACATAGGTGTGTCCGGTCCACGGCGTCATCCTTACTTGTGGGATATTCTCTTCCCCAACAGGAAATGGCAAAGAGCCCAGCAAAGCTGGTCACATGATCCCTCCTAGGCTCCGCCTACCCCAGTCATTCTCTTTGCCGTTGTACAGGCAACATCTCCACGGAGATGGCTTAGAGTTTTTTAGTGTTTAACTGTAGTTTTTATTATTCAATCAAGAGTTTGTTATTTTAAAATAGTGCTGGTATGTACTATTTACTCAGAAACAGAAAAGAGATGAAGATTTCTGTTTGTATGAGGAAAATGATTTTAGCACCGTAACTAAAATCCATGGCTGTTCCACACAGGACTGTTGAGAGCAATTAACTTCAGTTGGGGGAACAGTGTGCAGTCTCTTACTGCTTGAGGTATGACACATTCTAACAAGACGATGTAATGCTGGAAGCTGTCATTTTCCCTATGGGATCCGGTAAGCCATGTTTATTAAGATAGTAAATAAGGGCTTCACAAGGGCTTATTAAGACTGTAGACTTTTTCTGGGCTAAATCGATTCATTATTAACACATATTTAGCCTTGAGGAATCATTTATTCTGGGTATTTTGATATGATTATATCGGCAGGCACTGTTTTTGACACCTTATTCTTTAGGGGCTTTCCCTAATCATAGTCAGAGCCTCATTTTCGCGCCGGTATGGCGCACTTGTTTTTGAGGACAGCATGGCATGCAGCTGCATGTGTGTGGAGCTCTGTTACATAGAGAAGTCTTTCTGAAGGCATCATTTGGTATCGTATTCCCCTTTGGGCTTGGTTGGGTCTCAGCAAAGCAGATTCCAGGGACTGTAAAGGGGTTAAATATAAAAACGGCTCCGGTTCCGTTATTTTAAGGGTTAAAGCTTCCAAATTTGGTGTGCAATACTTTTAAGGCTTTAAGACACTGTGGTGAAATTTTGGTGAATTTTGAACAATTCCTTCATACTTTTTCGCAATTGCAGTAATAAAGTGTGTTTAGTTTAAAATTTAAAGTGACAGTAACGGTTTTATTTTAAAACGTTTTTTGTGCTTTGTTATCAAGTTTATGCCTGTTTAACATGTCTGAACTACCAGATAGATTGTGTTCTGACTGTGGGGAAACCAAGGTTCCTTCTCATTTAACTATATGTATTTTATGTCATAAAAAAATTTAGTAAAAATGATGCCCAAGATGATTCCTCAAGTGAGGGGAGTAAGCATGGTACTGCATCATCCCCTCCTTCGTCTACACCAGTCTTGCCCATACAGGAGGCCCCTAGTACATCTAGTGCGCCAATACTCCTTACTATGCAACATTTAACGGCTGTAATGGATAATTCTATCAAAAACATTTTAGCCAATATGCCCACTTATCAGCGAAAGCGCGACTGCTCTGTTTTAGAAAATTCTGTAGAGCATGAGAACGCTGATGATATGGTTCCTGAAGGGCCCCTACACCAATCTGAGGGGGCCAGGGAGGTTTTGTCTGAGGGAGAAATTTCAGATTCAGGAAACATTTCTCAACAAGCTGAACCTGATGTGATTACTTTTAAATTTAAGTTGGAACATCTCCGCGCTCTGCTTAAGGAGGTGTTATCCAATTTGGATGATTGTGATTATCTGGTCATTCCAGAACCACTATGTAAAATGGAAAAGTTCTTAGAGGCCCCGGGGCCCCCCGAAGCTTTTCCTATATCCAAGCGGGTGGCGTACATTGTTAGTAAAGAATGGGACAGGCCCGGTATACCTTTAGTACCTCCCCCCATATTTATAAAATTGTTTTCCTATAGTCGACCCCAGAAAGGACTGATGGCAGACAGTCCCCAAGGTCGAGGGGGCGGTTTCTACTCTACACAAGCGCGCCACTATACCCATAGAAGATAGTTGTGCTTTCCAAGATCCTATGGATAAAAAATTAGAAGGTCTGCTAAAGATGTTTGTTCAGCAAGGTTCCCTTCTACAACCAATTGCATGCATTGTCCCTGTCACTGCAGCCGCGTGTTTCTAGTTTGATGAGCTAGGAAAGGCGATTATTAGTAATTCTTCTTCTTATGAAGAGATTATGGACAGAATTCGTGCTCTTAAATTGGCTAATTCTTTCACCCTAGACGCCACCTTGCAATTGGCTAGGTTAGCGGCGAAAAAATTCTGGGTTTGCTATTGTGGCGCAGAGCGCTTTGGTTAAAATCTTGGGCAGCGGATGCGTCTTCCAAGAACAAATTGCTTGACATTCCTTTCAAGGGGAAAAACACTCTTTGGCCCTGACTTGAAAGAGATTATCTCTGATATCACTGGGGGCAAGGGCCACGCCCTTCCTCAGGATAGGTCTTTTCAGGACCAAAAATAAACCTAAGTTTCGTCCCTTTCGCAGAAACGGATCAGCCCCAAGGGCTACGTCCTCTAAGCAGGAAGGTAATACTTCTCAAGCCAATCCAGCCTGGAGACTTATGCAAGGCTGGAACAAAGGAAAGCAGGCCAGGAAACCTGCCACTGCTACCAAGACAGCATGAAATGCGGGCCCCCGATCCGGGACCGGATCTGGTGGGGGGCAGACTCTCTCTCTTCGCTCAGGCTGGGGCAAGAGATGTTCTGGATCCTTGGGCGCTAGAAATAGTCTCCCAAGGTTATTCTCTGGAGTTCAAGGGGCTTCCTCCAAGGGGGAGGTTCCACAGGTCTCAGTTGTCTTCAGACCACATAAGAAGACAGGCATTCTTACATTGGGTAGAAGACCTGCTAAAAATGGGAGTGATTCATCCTGTTCCATTAGGAGAACAAGGGATGGGGTTCTACTCCAATCTGTTCATAGTTCCCAAAAAAGAGGGAACGTTCTGACCAATCTTAGATCTCAAGATCTTGAACAAGTTTCTCAAGGTTCCATCGTTCAAGATGGAAACCATTCGAACACTTCTTCCTTCCATCCAGGAAGGTCAATTCATGACCAAGGTGGATTTCAAGGATGCGTATCTACATATTCCTATCCACAAGGAACATCATCGGTTCCTAAGGTTTGCATTCCTGGACAAGCATTTCCAGTTCGTGGCGTTTTCTTTCGGATTAGCCACTGCTCCTAGGATTTTCTCATAGGTACTAGGGTCCCTTCTGGCAGTGCTAAGACCAAGGGGCATTGCTGTAGTACCTTACTTGGACGACATTCTGATTCGAGCGTCGTCCCTTCCTCAAGTAAAGGCTCACACGGACATTGTCCTGGCCTTTCTCAGATCTCACGGATGGAAAGTGAACGTGGAAAAGAGTTCTCTATCTCCGTCAACGAGGGTTCCCTTCTTGGGAACTATAATAGACTCCTTAGAAATGAGGATTTTTCTGACAGAAGCCAGAAAAACAAAACTTCTAGATTCTTGTCGGATACTTCATTCCGTTCCTCTTCCTTCCATAGCGCAGTGCATGGAAGTGATAGGTTTGATGGTAGCGGCAATGGACATAGTTCCTTTTGTGCGCATTCATCTAAGACCATTACAACTGTTCATGCTCAGTCAGTGGAATGGGGACTATTCAGACTTGTCTCCGAAGATACAAGTAAATCAGAGGACCAGAGACTCATTCCGTTGGTGGCTGTCCCTGGACAACCTGTCACAAGGGATGACCTTCCGCAGACCAGAGTGGGTCATTGTCACGACCGACGCCAGTCTGATGGGCTGGGGCGCGGTCTGGGGATCCCTGAAAGCTCAGGGTCTTTGGTCTCGGGTAGAATCTCTTCTACCGATAAATATTCTGGAACTGAGAGCGATATTCAATGCTCTCAAAGCTTGGCCTCAGCTAGCGAGGGCCAACTTCATACATCAACCATCAGGGGGGAACAAGGAGTTCCCTAGCGATGGAAGAAGTGACCAAAATCATTCTATGGGCGGAGTCTCACTCCTGCCACCTGTCTGCTATCCACATCCCAGGAGTGGAAAATTGGGAAGTGGATTTTCTGAGTCGTCAGACATTGCATCCGGGGGAGTGGGAACTCCATCCGGAAATCTTTGCCCAAGTCACTCAACCGTGGGGCATTCCAGACATGGATCTGATGGCCTCTCGTCAGAACTTCAGAGTTCCTTACTACGGGTACAGATCCAGGGATCCCAAGGCGGCTCTAGTGGATGCACTAGTAGCACCTTGGACCTTCAAACTAGCTTATGTGTTCCCGCCGTTTCCTCTCATCCCCAGGCTGGTAGCCAGGATCAATCAGGAGAGGGCGTCGGTGATTTTGATAGCTCCTGCGTGGCCACGCAGGACTTGGTATGCAGATCTGGTGAATATGTCATCGGCTCCACCATGGAAGCTACCTTTGAGACGAGACCTTCTTGTTCTAGGTCCGTTCGACCCACTCCAGCTGACTGCTTGGAGATTGAACGCTTGATCTTATCAAAGCGAGGGTTCTCAGATTCTGTTATTAATACTCTTGTTCAGGCCTGAAAGCCTGTAACCAGAAAAATTACCACATAATTTGGTATATCTGTTGGTGTGAATCTACAGGATTCCCTTGGGACAAGGTTAAGATTCCTAAGAGTCTATCCTTCCTTCGAGAAGGATTGGAAAAAGGATTATCTGCAAGTTCCTTGATGGGACAGATTTCTGCCTTGTCTGTGTTACTTCACAAAAAGCTGGCAGCTGTGCCAGATGTTCTAGCCTTTGTTCAGGCTCTGGTTAGAATCAAGCCTGTTTACAAAATTTTGACTCCTCCTTGGAGTCTCAACCTAGTTCTTTCAGTTCTTCAGGGGGTTCCGTTTGAACCCTTACATTCCGTTGATATTAAGTTATTATCTTGGAAAGTTTTGTTTTTGGTTGCAATTTCTTCTGCTAGAAGAGTTTCAGAATTATCTGCTCTGCAGTGTTCTTCTCCTTATCTGGTGTTCCATGCAGATAAGGTGGTTTTGCGTACTAAACCTGGTTTTCTTCCAGTTTCAAAGAAGGAACGTTTGTTGCACAACTTGGATGTAGTTCGTGCTCTCAAATTTTACTTAGCAGCTACTAAGGATTTCAGACAAACTTTGTCTTTGTTTGTTGTTTATTCTAGTAAACGGAGAGGTCAAAAAGCAACTTCTACCTCTCTCTCCTTCTGGATTAAAAGCATTATCCGATTGGCTTATGAGACTGCCGGACGGCAGCCTCCTGAAAGAATCACAGCTCACTCCACTAGGGCTGTGGCTTCCACATGGGCCTTCAAGAACGAGGCTTCTGTTGATCAGATATGTAAGGCAGCGACTTGGTCTTCACTGCACACTTTTTCTAAATTTTACAAATTTGATACTTTTGCTTCTTCTGAGGCTGTTTTTGGGAGAAAGGTTTTGCAAGCCGTGGTGCCTTCCATTTAGGTGACCTGATTTGCTCCCTCCCTTCATCCGTGTCCTAAAGCTTTGGTATTGGTTCCCACAAGTAAGGATGACGCCGTGGACCGGACACACCTATGTTGGAGAAAACAGAATTTATGTTTACCTTATAATTTACTTTCTCCAACGGTGTGTCCGGTCCACGGCCCGCCCTGGTTTTTTTTAATCAGGTCTGATAATTTATTTTCTTTAACTACAGTCACCACGGTAACATATGGTTTCTCCTATGCAAATATTCCTCCTTAACGTCGGTCGAATGACTGGGGTAGGCGGAGCCTAGGAGGGATCATGTGACCAGCTTTGCTGGGCTCTTTGCCATTTCCTGTTGGGGAAGAGAATATCCCACAAGTAAGGATGACGCCGTGGACCGGACACACCGTTGGAGAAAGTAATTTATCAGGTAAACATAAATTCTGTTTTCAGGGCTCTTCAGGTTTGGTCTCTGTTGAAGAGAGAACTGTTCATTTGTTTTCAGACAGACAATATCACAACTGGGGCATATGTCAATCATCAGTGTTGGACTCGCATTTCCCAAGCTATGAAAGAAGTATCTCGGATACTTGCTTGGGCAGAATCCAGCTCCTGTCTAATTTCTGCAGTTCATATCCCAGGTGTAGACAATTGGGAAGCGGATTACCTCAGCCCTCAGACTTTACATCCGGGGGAGTGGTCGCTCCATCCAGATGTGTTTTCTCAGATTGTTCAGATGTGGGGTCTTCCCATCTAAACCAGAAACTTCCCAGGTACCTGTCCAGGTCCAGGGATTCTCAGGCAGAGGCAGTGGGTGCGTTATAAGCAGGTTGGTAACACCAAGGAACTGCTATTTTCCCGCCTCTAGTTCTTCTTCTAAGAGTGATCTCTAAAATCATCATGGAACAATCGTTTGTGTTTCTGGTAGCTCCAGCATGGCCTCACAGGTTTTTGTATGCGGATCTTGTTCGGATGTCCAGTTGCCAACCTTGGCCACTTCCTTTAAGACCAGACCTTCTGTCTCAAGGTCAGTTTTTTTCCATCAGGATTTCAAATCATTAAATTTGAATGTATGAAAATTGAACGCCTAGTGCTTAGTCATAGAGGTTTCTCTGACTCAGTGATTAATAGTGCTCGTAAATCTGTTTCTAGGAAGATTTATTATCGAGTTTGGTAGAGTTATATTTCATGGCCAATTATAGTCTCAATGGTACATTACTGACTGTAATTAAAGAAGAAAGGGATTTGGGAATTATTATTTCAGATGATTTAAAATTTGGTACGCAAGGCCAGTCAAATGCTTGGTTGCATTGGAAGAGGTTTTAGTAGCAGAAATAGCAAGGTTCTTATGCCACTTTACAGATCATTAGTTAGACCAAATCTGGAATACTGTGTACAGTTCTGGAGACCATATCTTCAGAAAGATATAAATAAACTAGAAGCTGTCCAAAGGAGGGCTACTAAAATGGTACATGGTCTAAAATATAAAACGTACAAGGAAAGACTCTATGATCTAAATATGTATAGTTTAGAGGATAGAAGGGAAAGTGGTGACATGATAGAAACCTTCAAATATATGAAGGGACTTAATAAAATAGAAGCTGAAAGCATTTTTCACAAAAAAATAAATGCCAAAACAAGAGGTCACAATCTAAAGTTAGAGGGTAGCAGATTCAGGAGAAATTTGAGGAAGCATTTTTTTACAGAAAGGGTGGTGGATTCATGGAATGAACTTCCATTTGAGGTGGTAAACACAAAGACTGTAAAGGAATTTAAAAATGTTTGGGACATGCATAAGGCTATCCTAAGGAAAAAGTAACATGTAATATGTGTAGACTTGATGGGCCTTTTTGGTTCTTATCTACCGTCAAATTCTATGTTTCTATGGTGTTCTCATAAATTCTCCTGGCATTCTTTTAGAATTACTAGAATTTTACAGTTTCTTCAGGATGGTTTGGATAAGGGTTTGTCTGCAAGTTCCTTGAAGGGACAAATCTCTGCTCTTTCTGTTTTATTTCACAGAAAGATTGCTAAGCTTTCTGATATTCACTGTTTTGTATAGGCTTTGGTCCATATCAAGCCTGTCATTAAATCAATCTCTCCTCCTTGGAGTCTTAATTTGGTTTTGAAGGCTTTACAGGCTCCTCCGTTTGAGCCAATGCATTCTTTGGACATTAAACTACTTTCTTGGAGAGTGTTGTTCCTTTTGGCCATCTCTTCTGCTAGACGAGTTTCCGAATTATCTGCTCTTTCTTGTGAATCTCCTTTTTTGATTTTCCATCAGGATAAGGCAGTTTTGTGGACTTCATTTAAATTTCTACCTAAGGTTGTGAATTCAAACAACATTAATAGGGAAATTGTTGTCGCCTCTTTGTGTCCTAGTCCTAACAATTTTTTGGAGAGATCCTTACATTCTTTGTATGTGGTAAGAGCTTTGAAATATTATGTTGAAGCTACTAAAGATTTCAGGAAGACTTCTAGTCTATTTGTTATCGTTTCTGGTTCTAGGAAAGGTCAGAAGGCTTCTGCTATTTCCTTGGCATCTTGGTTAAAGCTTTTGATTCATCAGGCTTATTTGGAGTCGGGTCAGGCCCACGCCTCAGAGAATTACAGCTCATTCTACTAGATCAGTCTCCACTTCGTGGGCTTTTAAGAATGAAGCTTCAGTTGATCAGATTTGCAAAGCAGCAACTTGGTCTTCTTTGCATACATTTACTAAATTCTACCGTTTTGATGTATTTGCTTCTTCGGAAGCAGTTTTTGGCATAAAAGTTTTTCAGGAAGCTGTTTAAATTTGATTCTTCTGCTTATGTTTAAGTTTTTTCTTTTCATTTATGAGAATAAACTTATATTTTGGGTTGTGGACTAATTTTTTTCAGCGGAAAATGGTTGTTATTGTTTTATCCCTCCCTCTCTAGTGACTCTTCTGTGGAGTTCCACATCTTGGGTATTACTATCCCATACGTCACTAGCTCATGGACTCTTGCCAATTACATGAAAGGAAACATAATTTATGTAAGAACTTACCTGATAAATTCATTTCTTTCCTATTGGCAAGAGTCCATGAGCCCTCCCCTTTTTTTTTTTTTTTTTAAAAAGAGCTTTATTGGTCAAAGAACAAGTTACAGGAGGGTTAAAAAGAGTGTTCAATAAGTTACATACATATTCAAAACGAAATGCAAGGGCCATATGAGAGCCAATGCCCCTGCCCTGAGGAAAAAAAAAAAAGGAACATGTACATAACGTAAGTTAGTTATATGCTGCAATATAAGCCACTGCTTTTCCTTAGTCTTATATCATAATCATCTTTGTCTGTAGGAACTGTCCTTAAGGAAGTTATCAAACTCCTGTTTTGCCCCTGTCTTGAGCCCTCCCCCTTTTTATGGTGGTTATGTTTTTTGTATAAAGCACAATTATTTCCAAATTCCTTTGATGCTTTTTACTCCTTTTTTTATCACCCCATTACTTGGCTATTCGTTAAACTGAATTGTGGGTGTGGTAAGGGGTGTATTTATAGGCATTTTGAGGTTTGGGAAACTTTGCCCCTCCTGGTAGGATTGTATATTCCATACGTCACTAGCTCATGGACTCTTGCCAATATAAAAGAAATTAATTTATCAGTTAAGTTCTTACATAAATTATGTTTTTTCTGTGGGTGTCTGTGAGTGTGTATGTCTTTGTGTGTTTTCTGAGGTTGTCTCTGTGGGTGTTTCCTTGGGTGTATGTGCAAGTTTGTGTTTGCGTTTGTATGTGTGTGTCCATTGTCTGTTCATTTTTAGGACATTTTTATCTTACTACTGATTATTCACATCTTTCTTCAGACTTTGAGACTGAGACCTTTCTGGAAGTCACCACTCCACCATTCTCACCTTTAAATTATTGTTTAGGCAGTTGAGGGCCTTTCCTTTCAGCCACTGCATGCTGTTGTCATAATATAGTTGGCATCTTCCTTGACAAAAAGATAATAAGAACTCCATACTTTGTCTTTTAAATCTCCTTTTTTGACAAAACTGTAGTCTACCTCATTACTTGTCAGGTCAATGTAAACAAGTGCTGAGTGTCTGTTTGGGTGTCTGTGTCTGAGTGTTTGTGTGTTTCTTTGCGTGTCTGCTAGAGTGTCTATACGTAAATACTTATGTGTGTGTGTGTTTCAGTGTATGAGTGTATGAGTGTATGAGTTTGTTTCTGTGTTTGGGTGTTACTACCTTTTACAACATTTTCAAGTTTGACTACACTTAAGAATAAAGTGCATATATGTTTTAGTCACTTAGTCAAAAATTGCATGTCGTGGGGGGGGGCGGGTTACCCTGGTCAATGGTTAATTAAGGGGCCCTAAAATTTCTAGTAGTGGCCCTGCCCAGAAATACTCTTACAGGTTAAAATAAAAATTAAGTTAGTCACACTATGAAAAGAAAAACGTTATCTAATACATTTAATAAGAAACAAGCAACAATAGACAATATGGAGGAAGCATTATGGATGAAATATTAATAATCTAGTAGAAACATGCAGTGAATGTCTGTTTGTATTGTTGTAGATAAGTCAGAAAGGGCACTTATAGTAAAGCAAAATGACATACTCTAATTCATAGCACTAGCAACCCTGCAAGTCTATGTATGTAACACATATATGGGGTGAATAGCTGGTTGTGAGTGGAAACTAAAGATTGACCCAATCTGCTGCTCAATGGTTTCTGAAAGTGTAAAATAACATTCAACTGGGGGTAGGCAGTAAGTTCAGAAGGGAACTATTCAGTTGTAATTCACTGACCCTGATTATGTAATCTTGAAAGAAGGGGTAGAAAATGTTTTCATAGACTTTTTTTTTGTTTTATTAATTTGTAATCTTCAATAATGCCCTGTTTTAGTAAATGAAACTTGTCTACAGATATCTGACTTTGCAGTCCAACTCTCAAATGTCATAGACCAAATTCCCTAAAGCATCCAAATCGGTTGAGCGATTGTCCATAAAACTATAATGGACTTAGTGTTATGTGAATAGCTAAAAAAATATCCATTATGTACTGTGAGTTTATTTACTTTGTCACCCAGGCAAAGCAAAATCAACATTTCTTATCAGTTTACTTAAAGGGACAGTCTAGTCCAAAATAAACTTTCATGATTTAGATAGAGAATGTCATTTTAAACAATTTTCCAATTTACTTTTATCACCAATTTTGCTTTGTTCTTTTGGTATTCTTAGTTGAAAGCTAAACCTAGGAGGTTCATATGCTAATTTCTAAACCCTTGAAGGCCGCCTCTTCTCTCAGGGCATTTTGACAGATTTTCACCACTAGAGGGTGTTAGTTCATGTGTGTCATATAGATAACACTGTGCTCACGCACGTGGAGTTCCAGTGAGCCAGCTCTGATTGGCTAAAATGCAAGTCTGTCAAAAGAACTGAAATAAGGGGGCAGTTTGCAGAGGTTTTGATACAAGTTAATCACAGAGGTAAAAAGTATATTAATATAACCGTATTGGTTATACAAAACTAGGGAATGGGTAATAAAAGGATTATCTTTTTAAACAATAAAAATTCTGGTGTAGACTGTCCCTTTAAAGAGACATGAAACCCCCAATCTTTTCATACAAGCATACAATTTTAAACAAAAGTTGCTTCATTCTCTTGGTATCCTTTTGTTGAAGGAGGAGCAATGCACTACTGGGAGCTAGCTGAATAGACGAGCCAATGACAGCATATATGCATATATGTGCAGCCACCAAATAGTGCATTGCTACCAGTGTATTTTAACAGCACATCTGCTGAGTTGCTCCCAAGGACATCTCTAGAGGACAGATGATGTTCACACAAACAGTACTCAAATCTTTTGTGAAGTCCTTTATTGCAAAAATATTAAAAACAGGTGCAGCGTGTTTATCTGATAACAACTGTAAAACAATGCAATATAACTGTAGCTAGCCTTGTCTTGAGACTAATGGCCTGATTCCTTCCTACAGAGAAGGTAAAGATGGGTGGAGTTTAGCTCTTAAAAAAAAAATTGCAGTAAAACGAATGTTTGTTTTTTAAAAACCTTAAAGGGATATGAAACCCAAAACTTTTCTTTCACGATTCAGATAAAACATGTAATTTCTCTAGTAAGGTGTATCCAGTCCACGGATCATCCATTACTTGTGGGATATTCTCACTCCCAACAGGAAGTTGCAAGAGGACCCACAGCAAAGCTGTTATATAGCTCCTCCCCTCACTACCATATCCAGTCATTCTCTTGCAACTCTCAACGCGCATGGAGGTAGTAAGAGGAGAGTGGTGAAAAACAGAATTTATGCTTACCTGATAAATTACTTTCTCCAACGGTGTGTCCGGTCCACGGCGTCATCCTTACTTGTGGGATATTCTCTTCCCCAACAGGAAATGGCAAAGAGTCCCAGCAAAGCTGGTCACATGATCCCTCCTAGGCTCCGCCCACCCCAGTCATTCGACCGACGGACAGGAGGAAATATATATAGGAGAAATCATATGATACCGTGGTGACTGTAGTTAGAGAAAATAATTCATCAGACCTGATTAAAAAAACCAGGGCGGGCCCGTGGACCGGACACACCGTTGGAGAAAGTAATTTATCAGGTAAGCATAAATTCTGTTTTCTCCAACATTGGTGTGTCCGGTCCACGGCGTCATCCTTACTTGTGGGAACCAATACCAAAGCTTTAGGACACGGATGAAGGGAGGGAGCAAATCAGGTCACCTAAACGGAAGGCACCACAGCTTGCAAAACCTTTCTCCCAAAAATAGCCTCCGAAGAAGCAAAAGTATCAAATTTGTAAAATTTGGCAAAAGTGTGCAGTGAAGACCAAGTCGCTGCCTTACATATCTGGTCAACAGAAGCCTCGTTCTTGAAGGCCCATGTGGAAGCCACAGCCCTAGTGGAGTGAGCTGTGATTCTTTCAGGAGGCTGCCGTCCGGCAGTCTCATAAGCCAAACGGATAATGCTTTTAAGCCAAAAGGAAAGAGAGGTAGAAGTCGCTTTTTGACCTCTCCTTTTACCAGAATAAACAACAAACAAGGATGATGTTTGTCTGAAATCTTTAGTAGCCTCTAAATAGAATTTTAGAGCACGGACTACGTCCAAATTGTGTAACAAACGCTCCTTCTTTGAAACTGGATTCGGACACAAAGAAGGTACAACTATCTCCTGGTTAATATTTTTGTTAGAAACAACTTTAGGAAGAAAACCAGGCTTAGTACGCAAAACCACCTTATCTGCATGGAACACCAGATAAGGAGGAGAACACTGCAGAGCAGATAACTCTGAAACTCTTCTAGCAGAAGAGATTGCAACCAAAAACAAAACTTTCCAAGATAGTA